>NW_017306408.1:737835-751070 GCF_000935625.1 Nanorana parkeri | reverse complement strand
GAAAAAAAGTTTCCCCCCCCCCCCCCCCCCCCCACCTCTATTCAAGCTTGGCTTCTCCATTTTTACATAAATGGCCTCTTTCAATTATGCAAATGCAATCAACACATCAGATTATGTGGATTCACCATGTTTATTACAAGATAATATTTGTATAAGTTGTTCTGAATTGAGAACGCTGGTTGGATGACCAGTGAAATGTCTTCAAGAAAAATACCGAAAGTCCAGTTGCCTTGACTTATGTTTTACAGGCGGATCCTCATATAGTATCAAATGAGGAAATAACAGGGGATTTGGTCTGAAACACAACAAGACACCTTTGTTACAGCCCAAAGTATGAAAAGATGGTCTCTGATACAACCCTCTGGGACCATAGCCAAACCATTCACAAGGATAATCCAGGGGAACCGCATACAGCCTTCAGCTTCCTGCAGATAGAATGGGTAGAAGCTGTGCAACTGCCTGTAGTTTTGCAAGGGAGGATACACTTGTAGACAGTTGGTGTCTGATAGGGTTAGCTATACTAGTACAGACATTGCAAATTTGGTGGCTTCTCCATGCTTTTGTCTTCTTTAAAGTATAAATCAAACTATTTCCCTGAAAGTATTCCTCTTTAGCCAAATCTCTTCCAATAATCTCCCGAAATGTATACTGTAATCTTTGTTTACATATTAATGGCGGTTTTATTTAAGCCAATTTACTGTAATTTAGTTTTCCAGGCCCTTTAAGATGCAAATGTCGTTAAGGTTTCTGTTGATTTATAAATAGTATAATTAGACTCTTCCTTGTAACGACTTTTATTGCCTAGTCAAACCTCCTCATTCAATTTCAAAATTGCCTTCTTGGTGAACTACGTTATATGTTCGCCAAGTAATGTCGCCTTTAATACGGCTTCCCTTTCATTTCTTTGTCCAGTTCGTAAATGAGCAATAAATTGTTTGATAAATCGGTCAGGGAGGTCACACTAGTCGTTAAGCGAATTACATGTGAGGAATTAAGATCATTTCCCACACAAGTCATTGATGCTTGCCGTTCTAGATGCAGGAGATGAGATTTTATACCAACAGTATAGTTATTATTTCGGGGAGACTTTCTGCCAGTGCGCTTATAAAAAAATGTGTTGATGTGTTTGAATCTTGGGTCCTGTGTTGGCTTTATTTTGCATCAGAACTGCTTCTTTCCTTATACAAGAAGAGAATGCAAAGGCAGGTTGATGCAGCTTGCAGGGAGGTCAATTGCAGGTCGGAAGGAAATCAACCCCAAGTCCAATGCAGTTAGAATGATCTCAGAAGTGTCTGAATGTGAAATGCATACTGAATGCTCCTGAAAACATGCAGCATGTGTGCATTTACACCAGGGTGCAGATTGCGTCTACCTCCCTCTGTCTTGATGCAGAGATCTTCAGAGGGCTTCAAAGTGCCATCCAGTTGCATAAGAATCTTCTAAATGTCTGTTTGATTGATAGCTAATGTTGGTTAACGCTCTTGGTTCCAACGATTGGGTCTGGAATTTTGGAGATTTCTAGATTACCCTCACTCCTGACAGGTTTTAATGCACTTTCTATAGTGAATCTACTGATTCTGAAAAGATGGTATCCTTCATTGTTTATCAAGCTCTGCACTGATTTTATCACCCCCGAAATGCCTTTCATTATGAAAAATGTCAGTAAAAAAAGGCTGCTTGTAATGTCTCTTTTGAGGGCCTGAGCCAACTGTTTTTGGGCTTGAGTCAATGACATTAGTTTGAGACATTCAAAATTAATTGACAGGCACACTTGACCTGCAGTTGACCTTCTTCTGACCTGCTTTAAATGGATTTTGCATTCTCATAGACTGGATATGGGAATGCAAAACATATCTGACGGCACCCATCTATCTCTTTCCTCCTCAGCCATACAGTCTCTGGTTGCCCCTATCTTTCATTGGATTGTAGTTCTTTCAGTCATGGGGGCTCAACATCACATGTGGGCATTACAAAGGGCATGCTCTGAAATACTTCCTGTACCACTAGCTGTCATGCCTTTGCCTGGGATTGATCCGGTACCTTCAGTCTCTGGGTCATTTGCCTAGTACTGGCGCCACTGGAGGGCTTGGTCTGCGTGCAAATGTAGCTTGCTTAGTAACTTCCACACCTCCAGACTGACATCCACCCACCCATTATGGTATTTTGATATTTGCCTCCACTGCTTGGGTTAGGAGTAATGAGGCGCTGTGATGTTTTCAGTAAGCTATGTACAGCACCCTGCTGGCCCCTCCCACAAGCCATGACTGCCTGCATTGCATAGCGAATTACAGAAACAGTGGGTCCAAAATAATGTTATATTTAAAAAAAAAAATGAATTTGCATATTGATGAGGGTAGGAGAGGAGCACCAAAAGCAAACTATATGCAGAATTTTTTTTTCTTTTTTTTTTTAACAAATCTGTTTTCACTCTGTTAACTTTAAATGTTTTTTTTTAATGCTTTAACATTTTTTTTTTCCTGCAACTTTTATTCAATTCTTGCTGATCCTGCCATGAAGCTCCTCCCACAGGCACTCCATGGTATGGGGCAAATTGTTTCTCAGCTTTGCTCCTGCCCAGTTACCCTATCACAAGCCCCCCCTGGTGGGGAATACAAGCGACTGCACTGACGCCCATTGAGCTAGCTTGGTCCATGATTTTAAGGAAACCAGTCCAGAGCATTGATGTTCAGCTGCAGCATTGGGTAGAGAAGATCAATGGGACTGAGATGAGAAAAAAGTTTTAAACTAATATGTTATGGAACAAAAGCCAATTGCTTATGATACACGGTGCTTTAGTAAACTAAATATCCTGTTTGGCTTTTGATCTACTTTAAACTCTCTTGGGGGACACAGCTTAGACATTGAGTCTAACTATTCCAGTAGGCACCTGTGGTGTTTCCCTTACCCCTTTGTATTGCTTTGTACAGGCTTGTTCTACGGACAGGTTCACATTAAATTATTCTTGCATCCTAGGCGTACTGAGTGCATGTGGCCTTGCAATGTGGGGCAAGATCTTTTGATGTGTGTTTTTATATGTGATATATCCTTATTGATGTAATTAGAAGATGAGGGGGGGCTTTGTTCTGTGTGTCTTTTCTCTGTTGGGTGCAGGAAAAGTCCCCACTGATGGCCATATATATGTCTTGTATGTGGAATTTCAAGTATGTTTTAAAAGCATGGCTAACCTCCAAGGCAGGGGTGTGAGGTCACATTTGTCTCAGGTCAGTGGTAATCTAGTCTTCTGCAAGGTGTCTAGAAAGACATTAACATTAACCTGATGCTTTATTGTTTGCATTTAAAGGGAAACTCCAGTCTTTAAAAACAGGCTGACTCTTCTGCTGTAGAAGCTTCTTCCTGTCTGTCAGCGTTTGTTTTTTCTGTACACTAAGCCGCGCATGTGCAGCTCAGTACACAGGCTAAATTCCTGCTGAGATTAACTAACTCTTGTGCACGTGTGTGGGCTTTATGTCTTCAGGGCCAGCCAATTAAGCAGCCGGAAAAATCAGAACCTGGAAGAAAATGGGGGATGAACTTGGAAACACCAGTGCTAGAGGTTTGCAATGCTGGAGGGGATTGTAAAACTGCCATAGTATGCTGTGCTGGTACATTATGGTGAAAACTCCTCATCAATGCCCATGGAACGACTGGAGTTCGACCGCATACATAGGGCACTGGCTCCTAGACGACAAGAAGGCCCCCCGAGGGATATTATTGTCAAATTCACATTCTACCGCACCAAGGAAGAAGTACTGCGCTCTACCAGAGGCCGGAGAGAACTCCGCTTCCAGGGACATGCGTATCAGGTATTCGCAGACTTCTCGCCTACCACTATACAACGACGCCGAGCCATGCTTTCTCTCCTTCAAAATATTCTCGTTTCCATACTCTTTGCTTGCGGTAGATAACCATGTAGCATGTATGATCATTTTGTACCTTCTTTTTTATGTACCCAACCTACCTATGTGAAAACCATATCTACTGAAACCTATGTGTACTGTCTACGCTATTTGTGGAAATTTAATAAAACTTTTGTTACAAAAAAATTGTACCCGGTGATCCTGCCATGAAGGTTCTTATTCAGATACTTCCTATTATCAGGTGATGATTCTCTGTCTCCCTGTTTTGCTTTTGCATTGTCACCGTATTACATGTGGTGTTAGTGGAGCCAAGTGGCTATATTGATGCTCATTGCCCTGGCATGTTCTGCCATTGTCACCATTAGGAACCCAGTCCTGACCAATGGCATGCAGTCAATGCTGGAGTGAGCGCATGTAGACATCATTTTTTTCAGCAAGTGGAAGGGGGACCAATTTAAAAAGTGGACCTTGGTATCTAGGTGCAAGGTCTTCTTTAAAGTAAATCTTTTTTTAGATTGTAAGCCCTCACGGGCAGGGCCCTCCTTACCATCTTGTCTTAAATTGTATTGTGACTGTAATGTCTTCCTTATATTGTAAAGCGCTGTGCAAACTATTGGCGCTATATAAATCCTGTATAATAATAATAATAATAATCTATGCTTTGCCTGTGCAGGATAAAGTAAGATTTACTGCCACAGCTGTTATGGCCTGTGTCAATGGGCTTTGGTCTTGTGTCGATGGCATCAGTTTGAGACGCTTCTGAGATCATTTAGAATTAATAGACAGGTGCAATTGATCTGCAGCTGACATCCATCTGACCTGCATTTAACATTCTTTAAGCAGGTTTTCCATTCCCATATACATTATGGGAATACAAAGCTCACTCGAAGCAAAAAAAAAAGCCTATAAACACAGGCTCTTACAAAGCTAACTCACAATGTCACAGTCCCAGTTTCTGCATAATCTAGAAAAGACAATTGGGAAATGCAGGTATAAGATAGGGACACTTTCATAATGCCCTTGTGGAAAGGAGAAAGAGACCCAAACCAACACAGGAAAATCTCAAGGCATAGCCACCCCACCGTAACCTAATCAAAAAGTCCTGACATTTGTGTGGAATTGTCCTTTAGGAGACTGGAGACAAGATTTCTTGTTTCCCTGCGGCACTGGCCTCACTTTGATGTTGATGATTGGGCCTGCGTGTCAGTGTCCTATCAGTATGTTCTAGACTCTCTTTCATATAGACCATCAGACATTTGCAAACCAAAGTAACGTTTGAGCTGGGTGAGAGCAAAAGAAGTGCGTTTGTTTGTGTGTTTGGTTTGCCTTTGTAACAGAAGAACTGTGTCTTGAGTTCTCGTCTTCAGAGACACTTGGAATACATTTCATCCCAGCAGCTGCTTTCTTTCTTAAAGTTGTACTGGAGTGACACCGCCATTAACACCTAACATTCTGCTCTAGCCTCTTTCACTGATATATGGATCTGGGTTACTTGTGTCTGTTGACTTTGTACAGCAGTGTTCAAAAAGGATTTTTATTTATTTTGTTCTTTTTTTGCGCCAATGTATTTTGTAGTTAGAACACACTGAACCAGGCACATCAGTTCCTACTCTTGAAGGAACTTTACTGTCTTAGGTCCCTAACTTAGTCATACCGGTTGTGGTCAGTTTGGATGAATTCAGTTTAACTGGATGTCAAATTATCAGAACCCAAGTCATAGGGCTCCATTTATAAAATAACACATATAAAGCATACAAATTCCAAAGCCAACAGAGTAACAAGCTATTAAAGGAAAGGAGAGCACATTCACCTGACTTGTCTGACACATAGCTAGTATCTCCTTTCGATTTAGGAGTTCTCATTGCTGTGTTAGGGCTCATTCACACCATACCCATTGACCAGCATAGACCCAGGCTCATCACAATTGTTTTCTGTGTGCTCTTTTCACACCATAATACTGTGTTGTTAGGCGTTGTGTAAAAATGCAGTACAACGCATCACGCTGCAGTGCATAAATTTGACTAAAGAATCATTTTCGGGCACTCCAATAAAGTTTGAAGAAGTTCACCGTCGCTACAAAATGCACAACAGTGTGCACCATTTTTTGCATGCGGGCAAGTGTTAATGAGCCCTTAAAGTATATTTCCCTTTTTGCAGCAGAATCCGGATAGCATCTACCTTATATCTGTGTCATGTTCCCAATCATATAGCATATTAAATAAAAAATGGAGCTTACCTTTTTAGATGCTCTTTGTGCCAACTCCAGGACTGAAAATTCCTGCTCAGTTCTCACTGTCTAGGGGGGTGGGAGGTATTGTTTCAAATAATCAACGCTGTCTGTACTGTGCTGGCAGATTTCATTATCAGTTTGTAAACTAGATGAGCAGGACTGTCTGTCTTAACAGAGGGTTAAAGCTTCTCAGACATTGCATGTTAATGAAGAGATGTTGAGTCTGTCCCAAGTCTTTCTATTAGGACAGTCAGAGTTTACTGTTATGGAAAGTGAGGGGCATGCAAAGGACTTTTTGATACATCTAAAAATTAAAGAAATATATATATAGTTATTATTTTTAGATATGCTGCATGAATAAGAACACACAACAAAAATATAAAGGAGTTTTCTCAACTTTGACAGCAAAGTGGAAATACACTTTAAGGAGAGGAAACTCCTTGACATACTGAAGGCTGCACGGCACTGCCTGCATTTTATTAATGGGCCATTAAATGCAGGTGTGCAATAACTTTGCAGTGTACAGCAGAGAACAGATTGCATTATCCATTTATATTTATAAATCGGCCCCATAGTCTAGCAGAGAAACTTCCCGGTGAGCTGCTATCGTCTTCACTTAATTCTGTTCCCAGCTTAAATATTGTTAGATTAGTAATGCATATCGGTGTACTGCATCACCAGAGGCCAAAAACTATTCAGCCTATATGAACGTGTTTATGGGAAAAAAAAGGACCATTATATAGTCTCCTAAAAAAAGGTTAAAAAAACTTGCTGGTCTGCCTCTATTTTAAAAGATGCAGCTTAGGAAGAGGGATTGCTACAAAGGCTGTAGCTGGTAACATGTGATGTAGTCACATGACACTGTGAAACACACTTATAGACTTGGGTACATCAACTATCTAATTTCTGTGTAAAAACTGAGACTTTGAGGGTGGTCAAATCCTCAGAAAGTGATCATTTTATTGATGCACACACATCTTATTATATTGCAGCGTTTCGGGGCCACTCAAGGTGAGGGTGGTCAATCTTAATGTGTAGGGGCTTGATGTGAACACAGTTGGGCTGAGTTCCGCCAACCCTTTGCGAAACTGTCACTGATGAACCCCTGCCCAGTATCAACACGTCACAAAGCTTTGGGGAATGGCCCAGCAAGAACTGATTTGGCTAGGAGTTTCCCACAGTTTTGCATGAGCTTGGGCCAACTGGGTTAGCACCAAGCCCCTGATTATCGTCACTGGTCAGGTCCTGTCACTGTTTACACGAACATTCAGCTTGGTAGAGCATTGATGTCTATGTCAACGTTGAGCAGAGGGATGAGCGGTAGGGCCAGACGGACCCTGCCATTATTGCCTATATAAGGGTGAAACAGTAGTGATCAGACAGGTTTTCTATCTGTGGCTTGTGGAGTCAGCGGGTCCCTTGTAGTCATCTGCCACCTCATTGTTCTGGGTAGAGTTAGCCTCGTTTTGCTTCAAAGAAGACTGATAACACAGAAACAATGTACTTACCATCGTAATGTATGTGAACACATTGTTGGACATTTTTGGTTGCATGCAGATAGTAGATAATTTACATACCCACTGTATATTTGAACAGTGTTTGTTACTCCTTCTACCAAAGGTAACAGAAATGTTAAGTTTACTGGCCTTTTCAACAATACGCAGACAGAGAGAATCTAGCCCCTCTCCTGTAATTGCACCTATAACTTTAAAGTTTTGCTCCGATGCCAAGGAAAACTGCTGCTGCTGATTTTGGAAGAGAATTCCTCCCAGGCATCTATATACGTCTGCCAAGATACACCTTTTCCTTATTGCTCTGATGAAACCTTATTAGATTCAATTTTCGTGATTAGTATAAATGACTGCGGAGGAATACAAATAGGGTATTAATCGCAGAGAGAAATATTACATAGTTGGCCTGTTTTTCAGACAAAAAAAAAAAAGTTACACACACAGGGCCTATAACCTGATCTCAGGGTTTCTTTGTTTATTTAATATATGTTTTCATAGCACATTTAAATTTGACAAGGTGAGTGTGTAACTATTTCCTTACTGTGTGACTGAGAGTCTCCACTGTAGCCTGTGATTGATCACTGGCTTTTTAATGGATAACAATGTCAATTGCCTTCTGAGTCGCCAGGACCAGGCAGGAGCAGGTGCAGTGACGCAACTGTCTCTGTGGACCATCCAGTGACATTATATCTCAATTAAACTCTCTTAAAGGGTAATTCCACTTTCCCAGGCAAATTTGAGAAAGTGGAATTACACAGTCCAATCTGGCCCCCCTCTCCCACATGCTGTAATTACCTTTGGCCGGTCCGCTGGTGCCGGTGTTCTTCCTGTACTCCATACACAGCAGTGTACCCTGTATTGCAAGAAGCACTTCTCATTGGCCAGTGCGGGCAGGTGATAAACGAGTGCTCGCCATTTGCGAGCAAAATTTAAAGTACAGAGCGTAGGGTGTGCTGCTGTGTATGAAGTACGGGAAGTACATTGGCATTGATGGACGGGAAGGACCTTTCACCCAAAGGTGAGGAACGTGGTAAAGGGGGGATGGGTGCCAGATTGCCTCGGAAAGTGGAATTACCCTTTTAATGTATTACTCAGGCAGCATATGAAGTAATAAGTGCTGCAGCAAGGGTTAAATAAACTGTGCTGCCAGCACATAGGATTGCTGGACCGTGGCTCTCACACACCGAACTCTCCTGTTGTCTAACACTCCTCACTGAACACTGCTCTAGCCAATGGCTCTCTTTCTTGCTGAGCAGGGCTGTTGATTAGAACAGTGTCCAGAGGGCCGTGTCAGAAAGCTGGGCTGCTCCTGTTTGTGAGAACAGCAGGCTGATTCTCCTCATGCCACCAGCACGTAGCCATAGCACATTTTAACCTTTGGTGCAGCACTTAGTACATACTTTCCAGCGGTCCCTCATTTGGAGGACCTGGCCCTCTATTGGAAGTCACCTTAAACCCCCTCATTCCTCCATAAATATCCCTCTCCTTGGTCTGACGTGTAGACCTCTATACAAACGCACTATTTAGCTACTGAATAAATGTTATACCGACCTAAACTTTTCATCCAACCTGTAAATTAATTAATTTATTATTTTGAAAAGCCAGATTAAAGGAAAAGTAGTGTTCAAGTTAAACGTTAGTGAGTTTACACAATATTCACATAATGTTTTGCATTTTTTTCCTTGTTATTCTTTCTGGTCTGCATAACTGGGGGTGTGGGATGGCGTGTCCTTTGCCTGTTTGACGATTAAAAAAAATTATCTGTACTTTCCCGAAAGAAATGCTTCAAGGTATTATAGTGACCATCCCTAAACTCGACAAAGATTTGTATGCTTCACTTGACTTCAATAAAGAACTATTGAAAGTAAAAAAAAAAAAAATTATCTGTATCCCTATTGAGCTCTCCCCTCACTTTTTGTCTTGATGATACAATAGAAAGTGAGGAGTAAACACGAGAGAGAGAGAGAGAGAGAGATAAAACTAAAAAGTCAAGGCTCAATAGATAATATACTGTTGCATACGTGAAATAAAATCAATTTAAATAAAACTGATTAAAGTTGTTAAAGTATCATAATAGACTTTAACAATATCATAATATTGTCTCCTAAAATTTAGTGGGATGACACAATTTACTACACAATATGGCGTATATTTACGAAGCAGTGAATCTGACATTTACCTAACATGCACTGCAGGTACTACGGATGAATCTTCCATGTGCATGTGTTTTAATTGACAGGGATTGATTTGCTACCAGTGAATTTTTGGTTAAAGTCCCATTGATGACTTCATAAATTTGCCTGTGTCTGGTTTAAATATTGTCCGCGTAGACAGTATTGCATACCAGGGTGTTGAATCACCAGAGGCCAAAAACCAACTATCCTAAATTAACCCTTATAAAATAATTTGTAAAAATCTAAAATTGTCTTCTACAATAATTATCCCGCTTGTCTGCTTCCTTTATAAAAATCACAGCAGAAGCTTATGTTGGTAATGTGATGTAGTACCATGACACTAGGAGGAGAATGGCTTTGCAAGCTACTCAGTAGGTGAGCTATAGGGAGGTATTGTGCTATCAGTTAGCCAGTGTGGGCGAGGGCAAAGTAGTTGATTTGACTGAAGAGTTCCACTTCTTGTAGCAGATTTGCTTCAGTCCATAGGAAGAAAAGTTTAGTACCTTACATATCAAAAATTCTAGCAGCAGAGCAATCATATAAATAGTAAGGTGTCAGGATTGCTACATATGAAATACCCCCAGATTTTCAATAACTTGTACCAGGGTCCCCAAACACCAACCAGGAAATTGGCATTTTGGTCTGCTACCAGCGCCCTCTTCTTTTAACTGCAAGACTACCCATTAAACTGCCCCACTAATTTTGAGGGGCAGGCCAAAGCACCCATTTCCTAACACAAGCTGGTATTTGCATAATAGAGCACCCTGAGTTTAAGGGCTTCTGGAACACTATGATTAAAATCTGCATTGTAAACCTCTTCACTTGTTGGAAACATTCCAGTTTTCTGGTTCCACAGCTGGGTGGCCTTTCTCATGTTGCTTGTGGTAAAGTTGGATGAGATTTTAACAAATCAGAGGCAAGCTCTTAAGCTTCCGTTTTTAGATGGTGGTATGATACTAGAGCCCAAGGAGAACTGTTGCTCATAGCAACAGTCAGATTTCATCTAAAATTGAAGGAAGAATTATCGATGCCACGGTTTAGAGTTTGCTGATACTTTCTGTGCCTTGAATTTCAGTGCTGTCTACAGATCCATAGGTCATGCAAGTATATTATAATGTTTAAGGCGCGTTTGTCCTATACCTCTGTAATGTTTACTAAATGACATGTACATGGGAAAAGTTAAGACTATATACATATATTGGTGAGCTAGTAAACCTGCCTAAACAAACTTCTCTGACCTTGAACAAACTAATATTCTTCATGCGGCCTTTTTGAATGGCTTCCAAAAGCCACAAGTGGGAGAGGATTTTGGACCTCCTCCCAGAACAAAGCCAGCCTTCACTCTGGAGGCCACCTGAGGGATCAAAAGCGCTGACGTACCATCTGAATTTCTTGGAGGTTATGGTTTGCTAGTCCGAACTATTGCTGCCAGGAGAGAGAAGTCTCTGATCAGGAGGAACTTTTACTGTAACCGGCCTAGGACCCACCAGGGGATGAGGAAGAAACTAGAAGTCCCAGCACAAAGGAACATTTTAAGTTTACGCAAAAAAAAAAGAAGTTGTATGTATGTGTATAATTAATAAATTATATATATATATATATATATGTGTGTTTTACTGTGTTTGTGTATATACAGTATACAGAGGTTCTCAACAGTATAACTCAATCAAAGTGAATATAACAGCTCTTTAAGCACAGTTTTCAGTGAGATGAGGTTCAGATCAACTCCAGCCATTGCAGAACACCTTGCCAGTCTTACTAATTAGCAGTTCTACTTATATTATATGTCTGCCTTTTCTTTTTCTCTTCATACATACACATAACTACGCCTGGTTCACTGTGCACCTGATCTTTGCCACTGAGGAGCTACTTGGAGGACCGATATGGAGAGACTGTTGAGGACATGCTTTTTCATTTAGGTTCTCTGAAAGAGACTACTTGACCGGTGTCACCATCCTGGATGGAGGCACAATTTTCTGTAGCACTGATTGATGATGGAGCAGATTTATGGATGTGAATATACAGTAATACCTTGGTTTACGAGCATAATTCGTTCCGGCAGCATGCTTGTAATCCAAAGCGCTTGTATATCAAAGCGAATTTCCACATAGGAAAGAATGGAAATTCAGATGATTCGTTCCACAACCCAAACATATTCATATAAAATGATTACAATACTGTACTGTAATATAATACTGTACAAAATATAAAGAAAAATAAACCAATTACAGGTACCTTTGTGGCCGGTGTGAGAGGGACAAGAGAGAGGAGGATTATAGTGTAGGACAACTTTCACTATCACTAACGGAATCACTGCTATCTCTTGACTCAATGGAATCTTTTTCATTTCGTGAAACCTAAACAAGGAATCTATCCAATGTGACATGCATTGTCGTTAGACTCATCGCTCGCACTGCTACAAGCCTTATTCGGGTGGCGCTTTTCTACAAAATTTTGCTCTTATTGCAAGACATTGCTTGTATATCAAGGCAACATTTTTCAGAAAGTTTTGCTTGTCTTGCAAAACGCTCTCAAACCAAGTTACTTGTAAACCAAGGTATTACTGTACTCTAAAACCTTTCAGGAAGTCATGCTGGCAGCATTTTAAAATACACCCAATGAGTTACTAATGGTTTGTGGAGTTCTGCTTTAAGGTTGACAAACGTTGGCTACATTTTGCATTCAGTAGTTTGCACCCTAATACTTTTTAGGGAAGTAGGCCATTTCAATAGACACTTTATAATAATGATATAAAACTAACCTCAAAACAATAAAATGGGGACGTGAAGGTTAATCTTACTGTATGTATTTTTATTTGACGTCTAGGCAAATAACTCTCCTTAAAATGCTTTATAATGAATATTTATCTGAGACAAGATTCTATGAAAGAAGAAAATCTATTAAATGTCATGGTCTCGGAATGAGTACCTGGAAAAGACTTGTATGGAGGCAGCTAGGCATGACAATATGACTTCGGTGTGTGTCGTAATTGAGCCAGACTAACAAAGCAGAGATATAACCGGGGCGATTAATCTACAGCAGTGTGTTTAATTTCAAGGTATTACATTTCATTTGTATCATTCTCCCCTCTGTGGTTCTATGCAAGGCTGAAGATCTACATCTTTGTTTTCTGACATGAGAATTATGTTACAACAAAACTTCAGTCCCATTGACAGAAAATTTAACAGTTCACCTACTGCATGTTACAAAAGGGATTCCAGTTAGAAAAACATCTTTCTAAAAGTACTTCTTCTCTGGATCATATTTTTTTTCTCCTCTGCAGTAGACACTTGGTTCAATGAGTGTTCCTCATGCTATAAAAATGTTTCTAGTTGGAGGGACAGTCCAATCTCTCTTTTTTTTTTCCTCTGCAAATGTCCATTTTGTAATTGAATTTTGAATCTGTAGTACTCTCTCTCTCCCCCACCCCCTCTCTCTCTCTCCCCCTCTCTCTCTCTCTCAC
>NW_017306408.1:701164-737768 GCF_000935625.1 Nanorana parkeri | reverse complement strand
CCTCTCTCTCTCCCCTATCTCTCTCCCCTCTTTCTCTCTCTCTCTCTCTCTCTCTCTCTCTCCCCCCCAACCAACTAACCGATATAATGAGACTTGTTGAACTTTTCTCATAATCGATTATTATCGATATAATTGACTCGTTGTTGCAACCCTACTTTAATACAACAGGATCCCTGGATATGACCAGTGCAGTACCACAGAACCCTCCATTTTTCTGCATTTTTCTGCATCTTCTCCTTTTCTCCTTTGCAGAGAACATTTATAATAAGCTCTGTATTACTTGCCATTAAAGGAAAACTATGGGGTCAGTGGTTTTCCCCATATTTCTCCTTAGGGTAACGGGAGGACACAAACTAGCGTCCTCCCGTTACCCTAAGCTCAGTATACCGCGAGCTACAGCTCGCGGTATACTGAGACGCCGCACCTGGAGCGGATCCCGACGTAGATGATGGGATCCGCCCAGCTGCATGAGTGACAGCTGGCTCTGCCTATCTAGAGGCAGAGCCAGCTGTACCCGCCCCGTCCGTTCCGCCAGTCAGCGCTGGCAGATCGGAGTGGGGAGAGGGGAATCCAGCCCCTCCCCCTGTCACGGCAGAGAGCCGTGACAGGATCGAGAGGTGAGGGAACCCGGTATGTGTTCCCTCACCTCCCGATCTACTGAGCCGACCTGTGACAGTCTCATTGTCACAGGACGGCTTAGAACTATGAGGTGAGTGGAAATCACTCATCTCATAGTTCTCCTTTAACAAATGAAACAGCATCATTTCTAGCTAGGACTTCTATAATCTGATCCATTAAATTATTGTGTAATATGTTTATAAATGTCCACTCTTTTTGCTGAATCCATAGTGCCACAACACAAGTCAATTTCAGGCTTTTGAAATCTCCCATAATTACCATTGTCCCAACCTGTGGAGCAATTTCTATGTGTTTATAGGAGACAATTCTCTACTTCATCACTAATACTGGGGAGCTTTTATATAAGCAGCAATAAATAAGCAGCGTACACCTTCATGTGTAATTCTACCTGTAATATTTCAGCACTATCACAAGACCTCAGGAAGATAATCTTGCACTTTGAAATCACCTCTCACTTAGAGAGAGATGCCACCACCTTTTCTGTTTACCCTTTCTTTGTAAAAGAGCGCAAAGCCCGGAATATAGACAGCAAAACTGTGTGAAGAATCAAGACAAAACTCTGATCTCTGAAAGCTCCAGAAATTTTTGGGAAGGGTAGAGTGGATGTATATGGGTTGGTCCACACAAAATAGAGATGTTAGTTTTGATAGATGGCAGCAGGTTTGATCACCCACCTGGCACTGATAAGGACTGTGATTGAGTTCTGTCTTTTGACCATCAGCCACAAGCATTATGGTTTTGGGTGAGGGCAGTGTTTAAGTCACCTCATTGTGTGAAAGGTGCATGCCTATTTAATAAAGTGAAAGGCAAAAACTCAACTCATACCCAGCAATTACAATGAATCTGTTAAAAGTGTATCTGCACGTAAGAACAAAAATGTAATATAGTGTAGCTAGGGCTTTGCTTTAGATGTGATGTCTGCATTAAATATTGTTTTTATTTTGTTTCAGGCTTTTAGTAACACACTTCCTGTTTTGCAGTGACAACACTGAAACTGGCCATACACCAGTAGTTTTTTTTATAATTTTTTTTTTAACGTTCGTTCAATTTTCTAAAAGTTAATGAGGTCCACTCAACGATCATTTTGAAAGTAGTAATGAAAAAAATGTAAAGAAATGGCATGGAACATTTTGCTCAAAGGAACTAAATTATAACAGTAAATGTGTTTTTTTTTGTTTGTTCTGGAAACTCCTTTTTCTCAAAAATTGAGAATTAGAATCAAGTGGAATTTCAAACAACTTTTTGAATGTTCTGAGTTTCTTTTTATAAACGCTTGTATGAACATCTACCGATGTGTGGCCAGCTTTACTGTACTGTGATGTATCTATGGAAGAACAGCAGTTTCCCCCTAGGAAAGGACGTGTGTAGGACGACAGAACACATCCCCTCTTCCTCATCTCTGTAATATAGAGGGAAATGTTCTGAGTCCACAGAGGAGAACTGGGTAGGGCTGATAACAATTCTTGAGATAACATAACAGGGAGCACATGACACAGGGCAGCACTGGATATCCGGCAGGATCAACAGGTAGTTTCTGCACTTATAGAACAGATATAACACAATACTTTCAATTTTATATTTTACAGGCCAAATGGGTGCAAATAAGAAAAGTTTATTGTTAAGCTCCAGAAAAATTAAACATTCTCCTTAGCAGTGGAGCTGCCCCTGCACTGCAAGGGTTAACTGCTTGTAAATGCCTAGGGGACAGGTAAAAGCTGCTTTACTTACCTGATGCCAATACCCGTAAGTCGGCACTCTCCTCTTCTCCCACTCCGCACTGGCTGTTGACTGTTTCTTGGTGTCCTATGGGGCCTGCATTGTATTTGATGACGTCAATGGACCTGAGACCTTCGGTCAATGGGGAAAAGAGGCCGTGGGGACTGGTCTGACAGTCCGGAGAGAGCGGGGATCAGGTAAGTAAATTAGCTCTTTCCTTTCCCCTAGGCATAGATAAGCAGTTGACCCTTGTAGTGAGGGGGCAGCCCCACTGGAAAACTTTTAATTTCCCTGGAGTAGGGCTTTAAGGTTTGAATACACTTTATGCAAGCTGACATCCGATAGGTTTCAATTAAACATTGCTCTTTGCACTTCCTGTTTGGATTTGACATTCCTGTATTCCAAAAATGACACTTTATAGTCAGGGAAAACACAGTTGTTCCCTGCGAGATCGCTATTTCACCTTTGTACAAAAATAAAAGGTTAAACTTTTATCCCCCACATGCTCTACGTGGCTTTGTCTAAGAAGCCAATATTCTTAAACCCTGACTTGATTGTTTGTAAACATGCACATGTTTGTATGGAGAAAAGAAACTCGAGCGGCGTGTAATATTTGGAACAAAAAGGTACAACGTTTAAACTTCTTTAAACAATGCCGCTCCAGTTATCCTTGATGTGAGCTTCAAAGGCAAACGAAGGGAAACTTCAAATTACAATTGTGAAAACATCAGCGGAATCAAACTGAACGGTCATGCGATTGTTTGTTCTTTGTGTGAATGTAAAAGCAAACAAGCTTTAAGACCTTCCAACGGACCTGTGTGTTCCACATGTGTGCAGACTGTCAGCTTGTGGTGTCTAGAACAGGTCGCAAAAAAATGGGATTAACAATGTATTCACGTTATTGCAGAATTCCTGGGTGGTACTGAGCTTTGTTGGCAAGGTATATAACCTCATGGCATAGAGCCAATGCCATTCTAGAATTGTGTCCCAGTGGGATCTGCTGGAGGTTGAAATGCTGCAACTGCAGTAAAGTAGGCTGTGGCAAGATCACTGCAGGAATGCAGAGCTGTACATAGGGCAATTCTGCAGGCACTCCAGCAACACAATAAAACGTAACCTTGTTTCCTTTGCATGGAAGCATTTCTCAACCTTTTTTAAATGAATGGCACTCTTTAAAAGTATGCAAAGTCTGAAGTCACCCCAGTCTAAAAGTTCCTGAATTTTAAGGTGGACACACACAAAAATGCCCAATAAAGTGTGTTTCCTCTTTCACATTGAAGTGTCCCCTTCAAATCAAGATTCCCCTCACAACAGGAGCCCTCCTTTCATAGCTGAAGCCCCTCTCATATCAGTGTGCCCCTCTTTCATATCAATAGTACCCTTCACATCAGTCTTCATTCCCCCATTCACATCACAGTCCCACTACTACAAAATTGTGAGACACCCCTGAGGAGTTCAGGAGGCACACCAGTGTACCATGCCACCTTGGTTGAGAAAAACTGGCTGGCTTAAAGCATGGCTGGACAAATCCCAGGAGCCAGATAGCCAATGCTCCTTAGAAATGACAGCTGGTACCGACATTTTGAGGTTTTCTGTAGTTGTAGTCAATAAAGCTGGCTCCTAGAAAATCCTGCTAGCTCCTGGATTGTTTAAACTGGCTCAGGGGTAGATTCCAGCCCAAAAGCTGAACAAGAAAATCATAGGCCCCTTTTACGTGGGCTGGTCAGGACAGGATCTCTGCATGGATCCCCTCCTGATAGGAGCAGTGCGGATCAGATGTCACCGCTGTGACATCTGTGTCCGTCCAGTTTTTTCCTCCATCTTGCGATGAAGGAAAGAACTAACATTTCTGGACCCCATGTTGGTCTATGGGGAGTTGGATGTAAATGGATATTTGTCTGTTTACATCAGATTACCCCTGATCTGGTCCGACAAAAAGATCTCTGATCAGTTTGTTTTTCCGGACCTGGACAGAGTTGGGGGTAACTGTGTGTAAACAGATGCTCGTCTGTTTAGACTCTGCTGCCCATAGACTAGTATTGGGCATCCGATTGGGTCCACTTGAAAATCTGACAGACTGACCCAATCGGACCGCCCGTGTGAAAGGGACATAACATAGACTAGTATTTGGCATCCGATTGGGTCCACTTGAAAATCTGACCGACGGACCCAATCGGACCGCCCGTGTGAAAGGGACATAACAGTGTATATCTAGCTATAGACACATACACTGCAAATTTTCCTGGCTGGATGTGGAATACAATAGACTTCATGTAGTCTCTGACCTAAAACACAGGCAATGCTTATGATGGCCATGTTATGATGCTTATGATGGCCATGTCATCTACTCTGCCTAGGCTTCAGGCAGCATTAATTAGTTGTTTTTTTAAAATTATTTATTTATGGCAAGGAAGAGTTATTTTTTTTACTCAAAATAATAATTTGACTTGACACTGCTGACTTGTACCCTGCTGGTTTATGTGACGCGGGATTTCAATGATAGGTCCACTTTAAACAGCACTTTGTGGAGTGGGTCCTGAACAGGTGGATTGTTCCCCCTTGCATCCATGTCCCATTTCGGAGTATACCTTTAAGTCTAGCAAAACGTACGTCCACTTTCCTATATCACAGGGATTCTTTGTCTGGCAAAACATAAGATAAAGCCGCACATTAGGAGCAGTTAATATTATAGGAAGATGATATGCTGTTTGAGCCTTCTTGGCTCTTACCTAACACATCACAAAGTGATTGTGGAATTTTAAATAGCTGTACAAATGGCTGACATAGAAATTTAACTTTGCTTTGACCTTATTTTAATTCCGAAGATGACTGCCGAATGACTTTGTTGCGACGAAATGTAGGCAGGAAGCTAAATCACTCTAGAGTATAAAATCTTTGTTTTGGCGTAATGTGGATGCATAAACATTTGTACCCCATCCTAACCTTATAAACATCACAATCCATCAGTACAATTACAAGAAAGATTGTTTGTTTTCACACTTAAAGCAGACATGAAATAGAGTGTCCTTAACTTAATCACCACCTTGATTTACCACATTTGCATACATTTGCATATTAATTGGACTACAGATTAAAATTGGTTTTGTAATTTTAATTAAGTGTCCGCAAAGGTAAATGATTAGAACTGTTTAAAATACGTTCTGACACAAATAGCAGTTAGAGCCTTTGTGATGATGTTTTTGTGAAATTACATTCAGAAAGTGGCTTTTTATGGCAGTAATTTTAATCTTAAATAGATTATACAGTCAAACAAAACTGTGGATTCATAATCGTGTTTTTTTTTTTTTCCTTCCGTTTCTTTCTTCTTCCAAGATCCATTTAATATTTTCGCTGATTTTCTGAACTTGATGAAAATGTCCTTTTAGGTCTGGTTGGTAGCAGAATGAGTGCTGCCGGGCTGCTGTATTGCAGATGTTTAAAGCTGAACTCCAGGGAAACAGCTCAATACACAGCTGATATACCTATATGGAAGGTGTTTTACATGCCAAAGGATTTGTATTTGTCTCTATCCAAATCGGAGATTTCAACAGCTCTGCTATGCGGCACAACTCTGCCTGGTAGGACAGAAGTGCTGCCTATTCTCCATTGCAGTTCAGTAAGACTTATGCCAGCATGTCCTTCCCTCAGCCTGTGACTGGACAGTGAAAGTAGAAGCAGTAGTTGGATGAATTCATCTCTTTCTTACTTTGCTTTGTCCAAATATCAGCATGCTACTTGCACTGCAATACATCTGAATGTCTCCTTATGCTGCTTCTCGCTCTTGCTGTCCAAGCTGTGCTGTGCAGGGGCTGCAAGAGTCTGATCACAAGTCAAATTTAGATATTTGCATCGCTTGCATTTAAATAAATACATTTAAATTACAAGTAAAGGCTCCTGTGTGACAGTCTAAACAAGTGCCAAATCCAGTTACTTTGTGGTGCCCAAGCCTCATCAAGTAAACAAAAAAACTTCCTTTACCTTCCCTGAGTGAGCCAAATTCTCCTTCACTTGTGTCTCACGTGTTCCCCCTCCCAGAGACTGCAGCTCACAGTGGGAAGGATTTAGCTACAGTGGCAGTGCTGTCAATCTAGAAAGCAGTGTGCAGGGCTAGGTATGGCCAGGTGCTGATTGGCAAGCTACAGGTTGTGAATCAGCAGTGACAATGCATATAGCCACTCCTCCTGCAACATCTTCTCATCAAACTGTAGTGCAAGCAGACACAGCTTACATGAGAGTGGCAGCTCTGTTCTGAATGCAGAAGCGGTGCTGCATTGTTGCCACCCTATCATAGGAAGCTGCATTAGGCGGATTTCACTTGCAAGGGTGGCAGATATTTGCAGGGAGACTAAGAGAAAACTGTAAGCACAGATGAATGGTTTTTTTTACATTTTTGTAGTCACGTAATAATGATTATAGAGCTGCCTTAATTTCTGTCTTTTATTTCTGCCTGGAGTGCAGTTTTAACGTGTGGCGGATGAACCTGAAGCTACCTGTAGCCACCATAGATGCTAGATGGTGCTCAGAGGAGGAAGACCAATCCAGACAATCTTTTGTTCATACTGTGGTTGCATCACTTGTATATATTAGTCATTTTTGACCAGGTTGGAAGGCCATCTTGTGGTTATGGCTCCTTGCAAATGGTGCCGGGTGACTGCTTTCCGTAACCGCAAATGGGAAAGGTTGTACAATTAGTTTTAGACGTCATTGTTTCCTACATGCAGGTACCAAATACCTCTTGGTCCTACTAGAAATTCAATGCTGTCCTGTACATTCTACAGTGTTGTATCAAGCAATGTTATCATGGATTATATTAGGACTACAGAACACCTTCCCTCGATGTTATAGATATAAGAAGCGGGGGAGATGTCCTGTGGCCCTAACACACTTCCTGTTGTGTGGTGACAACACTACTTTTTGAGTTACTGTGTTATAAACACTACAATTTTTTTCATTAAAAAAAAAACTTATCATTTGTCATGGATATACTTCATAGTCATCACATGAAATCTGCTGAGCCCCTCTTTTGACCATTAAAGTAATTGTAAAATCCCAGCATATCCACTCTTGTTATAACATCAGCATTGTAATAGGAATACATACTGGAGTTGTTTTTCATAATGCAATCAAAGCTTACTTTAAAGAAAAATCCCTTTTATGTAGTGAGTGCTGCGTTCCGTCTGACAATCACTTTCACCAACCTCCTGGATTTCCAGTGTGCTTTGCCTCTTTCCCTGATGCTTGATCTGATGCAATCTCCATTTCTCAAGACTACATATCCCATCATGCATTGCTTGCGTGACACCATTCAGACATTCAGTTGTAGTTTAGAATTACACCATTCAGACATTCATTTGTAGTTCAGAATGCAGGCTGTGTGAGAGTGGTGACAGGGGTGAGTGAAATTGTGCGAGTGCATTGAGGAAGTCCATCCTATGGGCATCTTCAATAAGAAGTTTACAGACTTCTAGACCAATAGGGTTATTAGGAGTCAAGTAGAACATATGGAAATTCAATGTAGAAGTACAGATTTATTTTTGCCCATAGACATCCTTTAACTGAAATGCGGTTGATTTCAGTCACTGTGATTTATCCATGATCATTGACCAATACCCTGCTTAACAGAATGAGCCAGTGTGAATCCCCGCCATTCAAGGCATCGCTGTACTTTTTTAGCTGTAGTGATGAATGGTCTCTATGCAAGAGTTTTCATGAAAGATGGAGTTGTTGCTGCGTGTTATGAAAGGACGGATAGGTGTACGCACTTTATATACACACGCTGCATTTCACACGAGAGAAAATATATCTTCATAGAAAGTCAAGTTATCAAAACCAGATGTACCAAGTGGAACATTTCTTCTACATTAATAACATTACTTACCTGTAAGTTCTAAGCTGCCTTTAACGGCTCCAGCGCGGTGCCAGAAGTAACTGCCAATAAACTGCCAAGTCCGGGCTGTTGGCAAGATGAGAGCCCGGTAAGATTATGCGAGCACAGAACATTACAGTATCGATTCGGGAGAGAGCCCACCGCAAAGCCTTTGATGGGGGCTTCAGTGAAACATATAATTACATTCTGTAGATATGTATTTAACGCTCTGTATGGATTATGGATTTTGGACAAGGGAAGTGTGTATTATGTGATACAAAAGCAGCTATTTTTCTAGCTGTGCGTATGCGACCTGTGAGGCCGCAGATTTTCGATTGGATGCCAAGAGTGTGAGAAAGATGTATAGGTTCATAGAGTTGGTGGAGGTGCTCATGGTGGCAAATAGGAGATTTTTTCTTTTTTTGTGTGTGTGTGTGTGTTTGCTTTGAATACAAATCCAACCACTGAAAGAAATGTTCAACTGACAAATGTAGTTAATACTGCTGTGATGTTGCAGTGCTGTGTCCAGGGCGGATCTGAACCCTAACTATAGTAGATGATATGTAGTTTGCTTAAAAAATTACTTTGTTTGCATATCAGTGCTGCTCTTCTCCTTCAGCCTTTTACTGGTAATTTAATTTATTATTATTATTATTACATAATTTATATAGCGCTGACAATCTACACAGGGCTTTACATTCACATCAATCCCTGCCCTCAAGGAGCTTACAATCTAAGGTCACAGCTTACAATTCCTATGTTACATGCATACATACCAGGGCTGATGAAGACCGTAGCCAATAAACCTATCTGCATATCTTTGGAGAGTGGGAGGAAACCCACGCAAGCACAGAGAAAACATGAAAACTCCTTGCAGGTAGTGTCCTGATCAGGATTTGAACTGGGGACCCCCCCAATGCTGCAAGGCAGAAGTACTATCCACTAAGCCACTGTGCTGTTTAGATGCACTTGCTCCAACGTAAGCTGTACATCATTGCTGGGCCATTGGACCAACGTTGGGCCATGCCATGCAATATGTGTCAAAATGGCCACTTGTGCTCTCCACAAGGTAAGCTTACCTAGAGCCAATCTTCTCATGTTTTAATTTAGGGTTAAATCTTAAAAATACATTCAAGTACTTTTTAACTATTAACAAAAATGTATCTTATCTGTGTATCACTCGGCTGTAGATCCTCAAATCATCTCTGAATTGGTGCTGACACTGCCCTTCCTTCTGGAGGGTGGCTACTTTTGTTCCTCCCGTGATGGACTACAATTTCAATGCAAATTAGTTAACTAAACATGAGATTGTAGTCCATCATGGGAGTGAGCTTGGAGTAGATCCTCAGCCTGGGTCCAGTGTGGGCTGCTGAACTGTGACTGAGCTCAATCCATATGTGCTTTGCTTGTACAGCTCCCTTACACACCCTGTAGGGGTGTCGGGAGCCAGAATGTGATGTCACTCTGGTCCAGGTACCTCTATAGGACACGTGGAGGAGCTGTAAGCAATTCACTTATGTATGGAACTCCCTCACGGTCATAGCCCAATCCCACCCCATGTCAAACTGACACTTGGCAACGGGAAGCATATTTTGAATGGCTGCTTGGTGCGAGTACTGCCAGTGCAGGAGGCAGAGGAGCCTCTCATCTAGAAAAGTGGAAGGCATGCGGCGACCCACTGAACACGGGGTCATGACCCACTGGTTGAGAACCAAGGCTTTAAAGTAATCGTTTTACAAGAGAAATATGGATGCTGCCCTTGAAGATGCCTATTACACACTGACCCTCCATCTTCATTATTTGGAGTGACTGACCCTAAAACATCATACAGATCAGGGAAGTCAGAGTAAAGCAAGAAGTCCTTATCGATACTCTTGTTCTGGATTAGTGACTTAATGTTTAGCCACAAGAGGGTCAGAATGTTGGACAGACAACAAGCATTTTCAGAATAATTCCACCTCTGTGTTTTTCTCAGGACACGTTTCCTTTAATCAAAACCCCTTGAAGGGACATCAGCCAGCATCACCTGACCACTTCCCACAATGCACCTGCCTGGTAGGAACTGTCATCCGTCCAAATCTCCCACAAAGCACCATCACTGCGATAACTGGCGGTCCAGCTGTGAAGGAGCTTTAGATAAATATTCACAATCACCCATTTGGGACACGTTACTTTTCCAAACTTTCTAGTTTTCATTTTAAAGAATTTATAAGTTCCACCCGCATCCAAGTATCGCTTTAAGGATAGCGAGCTTAAATAATGGCGTTGAGGGGGAAATATAATATTACGATAATGTTCTTTGGTGCGGTTTGGAAGGTTTAGAAAACATTTGGAAGCATTTTTCTCATAAAGTCACTTAACTATTAAAGTGTTATCATGGCCTAGCCTCCTGCATCTTGCAAAGTAGTTTTGTTAAATGCTGTCTCCGTGCTTGTGAGAGAGACAGAGGGGGGAAGCGGGAAGCCTGATTAGAAGGATTTCCATAAAAACAGGAAATTGCATTCTTTTAGTATCCTTGCATTAATTTAATAAAATAAAGATGCAACCAAATAATGAGGAGGTGAATTAAGGGTACAGTATCGTTTTTCAGTTAATGTTCGCCATTATCCAGCTCTGCACAGCTATCAATGATCTTAGCCGCTTTGAACGTTTTTTTTCCTCTTTTTTAATGTTTCACGGTGCTCTTGCTGCAGAGGAAACTTGGTAATATCACTATTTTAATGGAAATCTGTCATTACTAATGTACACGTCGCGGCGTGGAAGGTAATACGAGTCACTCGTTCTGGACTGTTTTTACAAATGATTAACAGCCTTTAGCACCATCGCAAACCCAATCACTCGGGCTAAATGAACTTCTCGTTTATCAAGTAACTGCTCGCAGATGGCGGCTGCCTATTCATTTATGTTTTATTTTTTGCCAGGAACGAGCGGCTCCCTTATATTTTAATGAGGAGTCTGTAAGATCGTCATTGCCTAAAACGTTGAAGACGTGAAAGCCAAACCTTTTTTTGATACCCAGACTGATAGTCATTAGGACTGCGTATAGATTTTTAAAATTAGATTCAGCCTCACCTTTGTGGACTAATGATCGTCAGGCCTAATTCAGCTGGATGTTTGGGGAGATTGCAAAGTGTTTAAAATGAAAAAAAGCCTTTATTGTACCCCACAAAATGAAACCTCAACGTTGGTCCGGCACTAATTCACCTTCTTCCTCCTAATGTACATGTGGACACCTGATCATCACACCTACACTATATGGCCAAAAGAACTTCCAGTTAGGGGTTATCGCTATGGCATACAAGGGTATTGGAAGACTGATGTGCACTTCCAACTTTGTGGTAACAGTTTGGGGAAGGCCCTTTTTGGTTTTAGCATGACTATGTCCCTGTGCACAAAGTCAGCTCCATAAAGACATGATTTGATGAGTTTGGTTTCAAAAACTTCACCTGTGGAATGCATTGGAACACCTCTTGTGAGCCAGGTCTTCTGGTTCGACATCCATACCTGACCTCAGATATGTTCTTGCCGCTTAATCGCCTCAAATTTCTACAGGCAAACTATAAAATATTGTGAAAAGCCTTCCAAAAAGAGTGGGGGCTGTAGTAGCCATTAGGGGCCATATCCATATTAATGCCCATGTTTTTAGAATACAATGTCCATTAATTTAATATAGGTATGATGGTCAGTTTTCCTTAAGTTGTTGGTCATATAGTGTATCATGCAGATAATCCAGTGTAGCAATTTTACTGCGGCCTGAGCCAGATGTCTCCGCTCACTCCCATAAAACTCTGAAGGTGTGACTTGCTACAGGGCTCATCATTCCTTAGGGTAAGGCCGCACAGTGGCTTAGTGATTAGCACTATCTTCATGGAGTTTGCATGTTCTCCCAGTGCTTGTATGGGTTTCCTCCCACACTCCAAATACATGTTAAAAGGTTAATTGGTTCCTGTCTAAATCGACTTTAGTAAATCTGTGCTTGTATTTATGTGTGAGATAGGGACTTAAGATTGCAATCTCCATAAGGGTAGGGACAGATGTGAATGTGCTGTGTAGATTTTTGGCACCGATACCAATAAAAAAATAATTATGAATTGTCCTGGGGATGTATGACCATTGGAAATCCCCCAAGAGATGAGAGAAGAGAGTCTGTGATTCCCAGCAATCAATGAAATATCAGTTTTGAGTAGAACTGGCCTTTGAAAAAATACATTCATGTTGCCTCTATCTGCTCTATCTGTATGCTTAGATGCATCTTATTCCAATACCTGTCATTTGTATTCCATGTACGATTCTGTTACTACATGTTTCTCGAATTCTGCCATGATAAGAGTGGGTCCTAACACAAAAAGTCGTGTAGGGGATCCCACTGCACACCTGACCGAAAATGCCCCAACTTCCAATGTGGGGGGTGGGGGTGCTGAAATAACAGTGGATGGCACTGCTGGATCAGATAAACAGTAAGTCACCAGCACTCCTAAGGTTTTCCAAGCAAAGCTATTTTAATTCCACGTGTAAAGCTACATCACCAAGCGTAGCAACGTTTCGTAACGCATCCGTTTCCTTCATCAGGTACAACAAAGTGAACATAAAAAAGGTCTTTAGATTTCCCTAGATGCTTTGGGAATTAGGGTTGCTGTGATTTGTACAACCAACTGAGTTTGGCATTTTGTCCTGTATGCATTGTTTGTATTGAAATCTGAGAAATCTGGATACAGGTAAAGGAGCATGATATAGGTGTGGCCTTCTTGTTGTTGCCCCTTTATTGAGCCTCAGCACAGATATTGTTGATATGTGTTTTTACTATAAATTTAAAATCATTGTTTACAAATACATATTTATTTCTGTGACTTTGTGCATGGCCGTATCGGGCAGCTCCCATGAAGGACAGGTGCTGCGTGTGATTAGTACGCAGCCCCTGTCCTTCTCTATGGGAGTACGCAGCCATATACCGCCCTACACTCACCCCAGGTGCGGCTGTCCCGGCTCGGACGCAGTCAGGATCCATCCTGTCGGTGTACGAGTACGGACATGCAGGGCGGGTGAGTGTAGGGCGGCGTATGGCCGCATACTTCCATAGAGAAGGACAGGGGCTGCGTACTAATCACATGCAGCAGCTGTCCTTCCTGGGAGCTGCCCGATACGGCCGTGAACGCAGCACTGAGCTGTATGTGCCGGCCTTTTCTCGTGTGAATGAGGGCTAAAACTCCAATTGCAGGCTAGATGTAAGAAAACATAATATGTGCGTGTCACATTTAATATTTCCTGTACCAGAATGTATATGGATTTACTGGTTGTACATGATCTAATATACAAGCTAACACAAGGAAACCCCTTTGAGATGAGACAATTTGTGTTCAAGTGTAAGAAGATTCTGCTTGCATTATGTAACAACCATTTACCTGAAATAAAATATGCTGTCTAACATCCTGTATGCACTTATGATGTCATTGCTGAAATGAAAAGATCTAAATAGTTCTGTTCTGTCAACAGCTAAGTGATCTATATGCGCATTTTTCATCCAGGTTTTTGTTTTTTTGGATTCTGGAATGAAACAGCGGGGTTTTAAAACAATGTGCCATAGAACTGAATCGCTCCTTCCTAATTTGCCGTAACACAAACCAGAGCCAGAGTGGAGCCTTTAATGTGGTTTGCCTTATTTGACAATGACATCAGTATCTTTCCACTCTTTCTTATTCTAGTCTTTCCCTACAAAAATGGATCACAGATTGGATGTAGCAGCTACTATGATTCACAAGCAATTTTCTTTTGATGATACGAGGTGTTCTAAATAAACAGACTAACACTATAACAATTAATGGAACATGGAATTAAGACTATTAGGGTTCCAGGAGTATTTTGTACCTGTGGGCCTATTTACATGACAGACATCTGCATAGTAATGTGTGTTGTTGCCTTCATTTTTCACATAAGCCAATGGGTGATATTTAAAGACCTACCGTGTAAAAGGTGTGCCCAAAAAGGCAAAAAAGAACAAAGGACTTGTCACCAGTATTGCTTGTAGTCTCCCTGCAGCTGATCTTTTCCCCAAAAATAACTTACCGTGCCATGCCCTGCACTGTGTTTCTCTGTGGAAGAGGAGCAGGGCTTTGCTTCCTCATGTCAGAACTTCGCTCTTGATGATTCACAATCTGATTATAAAGAAGCATCAGGAGAGGTGGAGGTCATAGATCCACAGAATTAATGAAGCAAAAGCAGGGAGATCCCACATTCTCTCCAGCAAGGAGAACAGTGAGCAACACAATAGTGACATCACCAAATCTCTTATCTGGTAAGACTAGCAGTCATAAGCAGCAGGGCCTTAAAATAAGTGCACACAGAGAGTACGCTGTTATGTTTCAAGAGTAATGCAAGACAAACATTAAACCTTTCATGTTACAGCTTAAGCGGACCTTTACTCATATCTTTAAAATAACAAAAAACACACCTTTAAAAATGTTTAGTAATGACAATTTACAAACACAAATTTCTAGATAATTGCCGGCTTTGTATTCTTTGCATTCCTTATTTCTCTTTTCTTCCCCAATCTTCTGACAGTGGCCATGTTTACTAAGGGCAGATTACTAGATCTCCATTTACTTCCTTGATTTCTGGCACATGTGACTAGGACATGTGACCATGCTCATCATCTCAGGGGAGGACAATGCTTTTCCCTGAGATCTCATGAGATTACAGATGAGATTTCCCACCAATGCTTTGCTGATAAGGCAATCCCAGTGTGCATTGCTTTGGCAAACTAAAGTAATTTGCACTTTCCAAGCAGGAAGTGAATGATCTGCAAGTGTAAGTATTTCACAATCACATAATTTTACACCTGACATGTCTATTTTATTATTAATCATCATAGATGGAGGGATGCATTGGTAGAATTTGATTTTTGAGTACAAAGGTCCACCTTAAATACATCTTTATTGTTTGGTGGTCTGTACAGTTGAAAACTATCTGTGCATATTATTATTATTATACAGGATTTATATAGTGCCAACAGTTTGTGCAGCGCTTTACAATATAAGGAAGACATTACAATCACAATATAATTAAAGACAAGGTGGTAAGAAGGGGCCTGCACGTGAGGGCTTGCAATCTAAAAGGGAAGGGCAAGTGATACATGAGCAGGTAGCTGTGTGGGGATGAATTGTTTGAGAACATGATAGTTCAGTGGTTAGTTTGAGGTGGAATAGGCTTCCCTGAAGAGATGAGTCTTTAGGGATCGCCTAAAGGCAGTCAGAGTGGGAGATAGTCTGACAGGTTGGGGTAAAGAGCTCCAGAGGATGGGAGAGAGTTGACGAGGGAGCTGGAAAGCAGGAGGTGTTTGGAAGAGCGTAGGGGACGGTTAGGGTGATTCTTTGAGACCAGGATTATAATATAGTCGGGGCAGAGTTGTGGATGGCTTTGTAAAGAATATTGCCCCCAGTAGCACATTCTCAAAGTGTTTTTTTTATTACAATAGCTTTGTGCAAAAAGGCATCATGATGTCTAAATACAGTCCCAATGGGGATGTGTGGTTGTTGATGACACTTGATATGCAAGTTTCCTTGGGTGCCTCTGCAAATCTGTGTGCAGTAAAAAAAAGTTATCAACTAGTATGAAGCTGCTTCCTGCCCAATAAGATTTAGATCTGCCACTAATGGGTCTTAGGGTCACCACAAACATCACAATCTGACAATACAATCTCTTTACAGTGAACTCTAGTTTGAGCAAAAATATGTTTAATTAGGGCTAACCTAAACTATCAAATCAATTTGAATCATTAAAAAAAAAAAAAGTTTTGATATAGCAACTCTATAAGCTAGGTCTTTGGTTTTATCACTTTTTCCATACTTGATCACCTGTTGGTTAGGTTAAGGAAGCAGGGACGCTTACAGCAATATCTCAGGACTTTGACACACTTCACCTTGGCATGATTGACCAGTGGAAGCATCATTTTAGATAATATCAAGGAAATATTTCTTAGCAACAATGAGCTGATCTATGCTTTTTGCTTGCTTGATTCGGAAGAGTCTGACACTGTTTGCAATATATGCAGTTATATCTCTAGAAGTCCCAGCTCTTCCTCCTGATGCATACCTGAGCTCTACCTGACCTTGATGTGCTGTTAAAATGCCAAAGCCACTATTTCTGCCTAAAGCATATTGCTTACACTAGTGTATTGTATGGGAAATAAGCATATTATAAAAAATATATCAAATGTGTTCCAGCCACTATTTTTGGTTACGCTGACAAGGTTGACTGACAGAGCTGTTGCAGTCCAGTCACTGACTATGCTTCCCTCTTTGCAGGTTCTTGCCCGAACACAAGAGGCTTTTACAACAGAACCGCTCCTACTCCTTAAAGAGCTCAGAAGCCTCCTTTAAATCATCAGATGAGCTGCAAAAGTCCACCACAGAGCCTTCACATCTGCCCAAACTGAGTTTATCAGAACAAGACCCGATCCCACAATCCACAGAATTAATTTCCACTTCTCTGAGAGAAGATACTTCAGAAAATGTAAATCTTGTGATGTCAGAGCCATCCTCCTCAACTTTACGTGCCGATTCCCAGAGGCCTTTGCATATTGTCTGGCCTCACAGATGGTAAGCACTCAATACTTCTTTATCATGTGTGTGGACATATGTATAAAAATATGTTTGCAAATTTATTTGTGTGTCTAACTCTACAGAACTACCAAACCAGCAATCTGCTTTGTATTATTTTTATCACGGATGCGCCCATCAACTTAGCACTTTGTTTTCAGGCTGTGTCCATTCAGCTTTCCTCCACTTTAAATCTGAAATAACATAATACATTGTTACACAATACTTTTGTATAGGGATGCTCAGATACCAGTGCTGATACTTGGCATCATCACGGGAACTATTAGGGTTGCAGCTACGACTGGGTCCTGGCGCTCCACCACTGCCCTGAAATCATTAGCCTGTATTGTTTTAGAAAAACTGTCACATGACACTAAACAAAAATGTATCTGTACTTGTATCTGTGAGTATTTGAAAAGTATCAGTACTTGTACTTGGACTGGAAAAAATGGTATTGGTGCATCCCTAATATATACAGTATATACTGTATATAAAACAAATCATACATTAAAACAGGGATGCACAAATCTCAGGAGCCCCATAGCCAATGCTCCGTAACAATGGCAGCTGCCTCCTAACTTTTAGTTTTTCTCTATTCTAGTCTTGGAGCTGGAAAAGTATCTGTACTTGTGCCAAGTACGATACTTGGTATCTGAACATCCCTACTTTTGTACTTTAAAGGTCGAACTCCAACAACAGACCAAAATCTAGCATAGTGCAACACTCACCTCTTTTGTCATAGATCTTGATTATTATTTTTTTTGCAGCTTGTACTTGCAGTCTGTTATCCTCCTGTGCATTGCTGCTTTGTCATAGAAACCAACTTCCTGTGGAGAGGACCGGTCATCTTAGCCAGCTCCCTATGTTATAGGCGACCAGTCAGTTCTGTTTATGTCTCCCCTCCATAATTCTGTTCAGGCAGCGCTGATTTTAGCACATCAACGTGGCTGACATGTGGAGAGCTCTTCATTTAAAGAAGCAAATTAAAGCGTATTTCCACTTTTGCCGTCAGATTTACCAAAACCCATCTATATGTTCGTTATGTGTTCCTAGTCACACAGCCTATTGAACAATAACTTTTAAAGAAATGTCTAACCTTTTTAGATGTTTTGTTAAATCAGGCAAAATGGCCGATTCCAGGTTTTTCTTAGCCCTTCCACATTGGCCTGTCCTTATAGAAAGAGTTGGGATTGATATTTGTATATTCTGTCTATCTGATACGCCTCATTAACATACTATGGCCACCTTAGACCCCTCACCCCTCCTCCTAACATTTCAAAGAAACAGAAGGTAGAATACACTTTAACCCTTAAAACCCTAATCCAAGTCAAAGCAATTTAAACTGCAAGCTTATGCTATGTGAATGGGAACAGGTAACACATATAAAAAGGTGTTATCCCAATTTGGGGCAAATTAAGGGGCAGCATGGAAATTTTTTCTTGAACCAACAAAATTCTAACAGTGAATGCGGTATTGTTAAGAAAACTACATTCAGCTTTTAAATGGAATCATAAAATTACACGTCAAGTATCTGATAGCAATAACAAATGTTTTGCCGGGATTTTTTGTACGAACATTCGTACAACATTCTAACCATGTTTACCCAGCCCAAAGGAGAATTATGAGGTGAGTGGAAATCACTCATCCTCAGAGTTGGAGCCCACGTGTGACAATGAAACTGTCACAAGTCGGCTCAATAGATCAGGAAGTGAGTGAACACATACCGTCGCTCGCTCACTTCTCGATCATCTCCTTGCAGAGAGCAGTGACTCAAGCGATACACAAATAAGATACATTTCTGTTAATAGTTGAGGTACTTGAATGTATTTGTAAGATTTGACTCCTGAGTTTAGTGTCACTTTAAGGGGATCAGGGAGTGAGCTTTCATGTAATAGGGCAGGGCTCCAAATTTCCACTCGCCCCCTCGCAAATTGCGAGTGAAAATTGCGTGGGGGCGAGTAGAAATGAAGCCATTGAGTCAGGCACTCCTTGGGCGGCTTCTCTCCTCCTCTCCGACATGATGACAGCGCTCCCTCGTCCGTCCGTACGGGGTCGCAGGAGGGAGCGCTGCCTGCTGTCAGGATGGCCGAGCAGGAGAGAAGCCGCCCCGAGGGGGAGAGAAGCCGCGCTCGCAGCTGTCAGGATGGCCGAGCGGCGAGGAGATCGGAGCCGCTGTCATCCTGTCAGTTTCAGGATGACAGCGGCTCTGTGCGAGGCAGAGCGGGGGATGGGTAAATATCATTGATATTTACCGATCCTCCGTGTGAGAAGGACAAACACTGGAGCGATCGTCTGATCACTCCAGTGTTTGTAAATAACTGGGGACACATAGTGCTATGTGTCCCCAGTTATGAATGAACAGGCGGTGATTTACATTACAGCCTGTTCATTCTGGATTTCCTCAATGGGGAGTAGTACTCAGTACAGAGGCTCCTCCCCATTCTGAAACTATTGATAGTAAATATTTTACTATCAGTGTCTGAATGAATGGGAAGCCTCTGTAATGAGTGACTCCCATTCATTGGGAGTGCTGAGGCTGTAGAAAATAGAAATTGAGGATTTGGTGTCCTCAATTTCTTTTCTATTTTAAAAGGGAATTGTCAGCGGTCTGTTTGGACCCCTAATATTTCCCCAAAGCCCCCCCAACTGTAAATACATAAATAAGACAATAAAAATAAAAAAAATAATAAAAAAATATTTAAAAAAAGTAACAACCGCCCCCCCTCACACGCATATTATTAGACATGTACTAAAAATGTATTTCAGATGAAATGTGTATGTGTGATGTCCTGTACGTTGTGCTGTGGCTGTATGTGTGTTGTGCTGTGTGCGTGTTGTGCCCTGTGTGTGTTTGTTTGTGTTATGAAGGGCAACTGGTGGCGAGTAACTTAGAAGGCCTGGCTAGTAGCTCAGGACCTGAAATTTTGAGCCCTGTAATAGGGGGTATATTGTATGCTGCCCACCTCTAAACACCAGTGTTACTTAAGATGTATTTTTGACCACCTACTACTCATGGGATGCATCATCAAAGTTTTGCTATTGGATCTTGTGATTTCAAGTTAGAACCATCCTTAATCTAGAAACTTTTCAAAATGCACTAAATATTTATTTCTCCAAAATATTACTGCATTTACTGGTGTTTTATTTGCATAACATTTGTTTTTTAGTTGCAGAATGACTTGTGTATCTTCTACTGCAGTGAAATCAGAGTTTTCCCTTAAAACCTCTGCTTGCATGGTGATTCCTGCTATCACTATGAACAGTTAACCTACATCACAATGCAGCAGCGGTGTTGTGACAGGCTTCCATAATCACGGCAGACATACTCTTGTAAACTTCAGCTTGCCTCTGAAATAAATTAGGATTTAAAGAGGTAAAATGTCCCGGTAATCTTGCAGCACTGGGCTCGAATATTTTAATCTAGTTTTTATTCCTCGCAGTTTGTTTAATCTGCACGTGACCTGATTAGACCCGGAATTCATCCACAGATTACGGGCTGTTTATTGCAGAGCAGTGGCTGCTGATCACTGGGTCACGTTCTCTGTTTGCAGGTGAACCAGTAAGTGCGCCACACCGACAGGGGCAAATCGCCTTTACGGAGGATTTGACTTGCAGCGCATAAATTCCAGAAGCTCTCGCTGATCATCTGCAGCATCTGCTCCATAAAGGGATTTTCATCTCTCTCCCTAAATGTTCCGACATCAAATTTAGGGATTGAAAGTTGAATCTGTCTTTTGGATTTGTTTAATCAACTTCACACGTCTAGTTCACATTTCTGTCCATTTTTCCTTCTTTATTTTATGTGAATAAACGACTCCCAACTGCCCTCCTGTGTCCTCCGTGGTTCATAGAAATATTTTGGCGATAAAGTGAGATTTACAGCTTTTAACATTTTGTATTATATATATAGATATATAGATCTATCATCACAATTATGACAAATCACGGCTTGAACTATCTTGCTTTGCATGTAATGAGTCTATCTCATATATTAGTTTCACCTTTTAAGTTGCATTAGTGAAATAAATGAACTTTGCACGATATTCCAATTATTCGAGTTTCACCTGTATGTCCCTCATACTCGAGGACATACGATGGACATACCATCGTGCGCTTATTAAGCAGATCAAAATGCATTGCTGTAACTGAGTAAACATACGCGCAAACATGCACAGAAATGTGCCAGACGCTTGTGTTGCGCATTGTATGCACTTGCATTGAAGTCTATGTGGCCAAACGTGCTGTAATCTGCCCCGAAAGAAGCTCATGTACCTCCTCCAGTGTTCGGCGTTTTACAGCTTGGGACAAAACTCTCAGGTGTGAACAGGGGCCATAGAAATGAATGGGATTTCTAGTGTTGAGAGTTTTGTGGCTCTTGGCTTTGAGTGTGAGAGCGCCCCGATGTGAACAGGGACTTACAGTAACTTTTTATTGCAATGTGAAACATGTTTAGTTAGGTATGAATTTGTTTTCAACGTTGCTGTACGTTTACTTTTAAAGCCAAACTGCGGGCAAAACTTTGTATTAACCCTTACATTAATAGGGCTACTCCTCACTGCAAGGGTTAAGTTTTGGTCTAGAGAGGAAAATAACAAAGTAATGCTCACCTGATCCTACGAGCTTGTTTGCTCTTAGAGCGGTCCTTCCAGCCTCGCTCCCCCTCCACTGCAGCGGCCTAAGGTCCCTGAGTTATTAAGTTCTGTACACAGTGAATAGGACGTGAGGACACTGAGGAACATACCATCGTTGGAGTGTAAGAGGAGAGAGGCTGGAGGGAGCGCTTTCGCTTTGTTATTTTCCTCCTTAGACCAAAACTAACAGTTAAACCTTGCAATCCAGGGCTAACCCCACTGCAAGGATCAATAAAAGCTTTGCCCGAAGTTCTTTTTTAAATAGATCCCCCTGATGATATAAGGTTGACAGCCCCTTATATCTTGTTTAGGCAGCTCACCTGAGTGGGTTAAATGTGGAGTCCTACAGCACCTTGGTTTCTTTCAAGCTCATCAGTCAGAAAAGGATAGCAGTAAACTCGAGAAAATAATTAACTGACGGCATATGATCAACTACATTCAGCAAAGGGATTTTCACTTACTTAGAAGCATGCAGTTCACTTTTTGCTAACAAGTGTCTCATCTACGACACAATGACATGTGTACAAACCAGGAGTAAGGGCTACAAAATGAAACCAGTCACCCTTTAATTTCTGGGTTTTTTGGCCTTAAAAGAACCATGCAAAGCATAAAACACATATCTATACCTTGTATAATTAGTGTATATATTGTTCAATGCACAACCCAATTTCCAGTGGTAATGTAACCAATTTTGGAAGTGTCCATTAAAGAGACCCTGTTTCTACAATGTGCACTGTAGCCTGTGATAGAAGTAAGTGTGTAGCACTTGCTGTATCTCTTTGGAATTAAGCTTTACTTTGTGAGTAATCCCCTTTTTTATTTTGAGCCACCTCTTAACATTTCTGGGAGCGCCAATGGCTTTCTTTCCTATCAACAGCCTGAAACTTGTGCCATCCCCACTCTGATGTCACCAAGGCTCCAGCACCTTAAAGGGAAGATGGGTGTATCACGGCTTTCATCAGCTTTGATCAGTTATGGCTCTGCATGATAGGATTTTAAACAATTCAGTCATGTCAATGTTGGCAGTCAGGGTGTGGACTGTGGAGGGGAAGAGGCTCTCCAACACTCCCATATTTGTCAGAGGTGGCTCAGAACTAAAACCAAGATTCCTCAAAAAAATTAAAATAGACTAACTCCAAAGTGCTAAAGTAAGTGTTACATATCTACATATGTTCAGACTACAATGTGTACTGTTGTAACAGGGTCTCTTTAAAGAGCATGTGACAAAAACACTCAAGTTGACTACAGAGATTTCTTCTTCTGGTTAAAAAACAGCAAACACAGTTTTTATAATAGGAAAGGGAACTGTCTGGTTGTGTACATAAGACAGTCACACCAGTCAGGTAGAAGAAGTCACAACTGATCCAGCTGTACCAGGAACATCAAGAAATGGCGCATGTCTTTTCTCTCATCAAAATGTGATGTGACATTGGCATTCATTTGGCTGCATTTACTGTCTTGTTTTCTTTATACAGTAATAACTTATTGGGAGAGGCATAGCTTGAAGCTACAGAGCCCCAGTGTAAGCAAAAAGTCAGGCCCATGTACAGCAACCCTTCTCCACTTCACTATACTTTCTACATGCAGAATCTCCCCCATCCAACGCGTGGACACCCTCATCTAATATCTACTTCCTCTATCCTCTCCACATCTCCCTTATTGATCCCCTGTACATACATAACTCCTCCCCAGATAGCAAGAAATTGTGCTGCAAGTTTGAAAATGACTTGCTAAACTCTTGCAGACTTGCCAAGCTTCACAATTTTGTTGCACAATTACGGCAAGTCTGCATTGCAAGTCTCCAGACCAGCGAGCTTGCAGAGCTCTTGCTAAGACCTGCAGGACTCTTGCTGTAGACTTGCCAAGCAAATTTGCTACAAATTCAAAAAGTGTCAACTAGAACTTGTGCTGCAAGTGTTCTGAAAGTCTACAACTTGCCAGGAATATGTGCAGCAAGTTAACAAAATTACAATTGAACCCTGCCACAAGTTTGTGGCAAGTTATTCTTGCTATCTGGGTCTGCTTCTCCCACCCACATCTAATATCCCTTCCACCCAACATCTCCCTCATCCATCACCTCTACACCAAACCCTCACCTGTATTTTCAATTACTATGTAATATCCGCTACACCCAACATTTGCTTCATCCAGCACCTCTACAGCTAAAACTCCTTAGTCTCCCTCAACCATCTAATGTCTCCTACACCCAACATTCTTTCTCCCTTATTGAGCAACCCTAAATCCCCTGAATCACCCATCATTATTTAAGATCCCCTACACCCAACATCTCTCTCATACCACACCCATACATTCATAACTACTTTGCATCTCTAATCCATATCTAAGATCCACTGCATCCAACATCTTCTTTATCCATCACCTCTATAATTTTCCATTTTGCATCACCAATTGCCATCTGATATCCTATACGTCCACCATCTCCCATAACTGGAATCTTCCTCATCTAGCACCCATGCACCCATAACTCCTCGGCATCTCCCATCACCATCTAATATTCCCAACACCTATCTCATCCAGCACTTCTATATTCATAACTTGTGTGTATCCCCCATCACCATGTATTTTTCCCTACACCCACCATCTTCCATATTTAACAACCCCACATCCATAACTCCTCTGCATCTCCCATCACCATCTAATACTCCCTACATCCAACACCTCCCTAATTTTTCACTATTACACTCTCAAATCCTCTGCATTTTCCGTCACCATCTAATGTCCCCTACACCCAACGCTTTTTTTTCATCTTGCACATCTACTTCTATTCCTTCTCTGCATTTCCCATCGCCCTCTTATACATCCACTATCTCCTTAATCCATCACTCCTACACCCTTACCCCCCTGCATCTCCTATCTGTGTTGCATATTCCCGACACCTAACATCTCCATATCTCCCACATACAGCACCCCTACACCAATAACTCATCTGCACTCTTGTTCACACCTAATTAGTCCACTTCCTATAGCCCCCATAACGGTTTTGTTCCCATGTAAGCATGCAGTCCATTCACAATTGCAGCTAAGATCTTTGCAAATAATTTAATCCTTAATGGAGAACTCCATGATAAAAAAAAAGTTGTAAACTTAACAGCAAATTCACATACTGGGTCCTTTTTTGATTAGGTTGCAAAAGTTACTGTAATGATTGTTTAAGCGGTCCCGGTATCGGGTGTAAGTATCAGAGCATTTGGGCAAGTAGAAGTATACACCCAAATGCTTAGTATTGGCACCAATACCAGTTTTGGTGCATTCCTAGTCAAAACCCCTGAAAAGTTTTTTTTTTGTTTTTGTTTTTTTTTTAAACAATATATCTTTATTGAATTTTGTAGTAGTTCGAACAACAAAGTAGCCAGTGTGCAGATACAATGACATGTAGTAATATTACATGTACAGCTATAACATGTGTTTCAACAAAACAGGTCAAGAGTATAAAGAATTACAAGGTATGAAACACAAGGCTGGCGTTCTATATGATCTGCAGAAATGGAAAAGTTTTTTTTTTTTCTTTTCCTATCTGTGCTAATGGATAAGATTTCTCTTCTTGGCCTAAACATGCAATAGAAAATGAGAGGAAATATCTCTAAAGTAAGGCGAAGTCCCCTCTTAGACAGTTGTCACTGAAACAAGTGTCCCCTTGGTAGACATCACCTCTATTACTGCACTGGTGACAACTCAAAATTTTGAATTTTCTTTAATTCTTAGCTGTAGTGACATAGAGACCAAGACCGATAGAGAGGGTCAATCCCTAGAGGTAACACAAACACCATACAAAACCTGGCAGTGGCTCTAAACATTCGCTGCTCAATTCAAAACTAAAACAAAAAGTTATAGGTTTAGATAAACATTACGTTTGGGATTAGATGTAAAAGTTGACATTTTAAGACTAAGTTGCGGGTTAGGATAAATTACTTGGATTTACGTTTTTAAATATAATCATTGCCAAGACTTTGCTTGTGATGTAATTGTTAGTGCCTATTGCATATCATATACAAAAATGTACTCATACATTTTATTGGTGCCAAAACTTTATGAGTTGAAAATGTTTCTGTTGATGCCCTGTGCCAAAAACAGCAGCGCCATTTTCTTTTAAAGCTAAATGATTCAGCTCTGCATAAGAAACTGCATTGTGTTTAACGGCATGGTTTAAAAATACTGAAATCAAATGTCAAAGGTATCTAAAGAAAGGAATCTGGCCATACACTGTTATAGTTTTTTGTTAAATCCGTTTGCTGAGTGAAAAATAAATATAACAGATTCCTCCATCCACGCTAAACAAATCTCATTCTGTGTCCTTTGTATATTGGTTGTTGTCACTGTTCACCCGAAGATTTTCCATTCGGCTTCTTTGACTTTCCGATCGAAGGATGAACACATACATAAACAAAGGTTGTCAAAACTATTAGTAGGTCTAGAGATACAGGCAGAGGAATTTACATGCAAATCTTAATTTTAGTCCCCCCTTCCGGCACCACCTTTCTGAGTCAAATGCTCACCTGTGCCCAATTCAGCAAGATATTGCTGATGAGATCACACAGCCGTTTTCCAAAATATTTCCAGCCAGTCTTGCACATTCACTCTGTACTGCCATTGATTCCATTAGAATAAATGGAGAGAGCAGGGTGCATGCACGGACCCGGCCAGAAACATTTAGATAAGCACCTGTGCAATCCAGTCAGTAATGTCTCAATGGAATGAGGATAGGTGAGTAGAAGACTGTTAGGGCAGGTTCACACCATTTTCTGGACCAGATCTGGAACGCAGTGCATTGTGTTTTTGCCGCGTTTGGAATTTTTTAAATTATATATTTTTTTGCCTAAAATTGTCTTACAGGTGTGTTGCAATGGGTTTCTATGCAATTTTGATGCGTTTCCATGCGTTCCAGTGCATTCCAGACCAGACAAAATAGGACAAGAAGTATTTTTCTGGTCTGGTCTGGAACGGACTGCGCTGGTGTGAACAGAGACCAGAAATAGCATTGGGATACATTAGGATGCATTTTGGGTCTGGAAGCAATTTTGTCTGGTCTGGAGATGATCCGGACATGGTGTGAATGGGCCCTTAAGGCAGTTGATGGTAGAGAAGCTACATTGTTAGTGTAACTGTGCCAACTTTAATTTTTCCGGTATAAGTTGATCTTGGCCACACAACCTCCCAAGGCCGCAACACCTTTTTGTTAAAAAGAAAGTCCCCCCATTACATGAAAGGACCAGTACAGAAACTCAACAGGTAGAACGGATGAGGCCAATTCAGCTTTTACAGGGAAGTCAAAGATCTAGAACATCTGCTTCCTATATATCTAGACCTATTGATTGTTTTGACATGCACCTTTTACTGAAAGTAACCCCTGCATTTGCATCTTTCAATAGAAAATGAATTTGATAGTTTTCTGATCCAGGCGGATACAAGCTGGATTCAATTAACCAGCTTTCCATTGGACATTCCTCACCGAATGTTCTTTTTTGCACTGAGTACTCTTTTAACATGTTTTCCTTACCCTCATTAATAATTTTGCATGAAACAAGACCAATCTCATTTAAGAAAATTAGTTTTATTCCACTGACTAATAACCCATTCCTGCACTCCATGCACACGCAGATACAAACACATGACAAGCACATCTACATATACACGTTTTTGCAGTAATTTAGTTTTATTGCCCTAAGTGACTCGCCGGGAGAAAATCAGCATTGTGTCTGAGCACATTATTGTTTAAGTTAAATTAACTTTAATTTGGCGACAAAGACGGAGGGAAAAAAAGGAGAAAAAAAAAAGCTGCCTCAGCATAAGCAAATGCCAAAACGTTACAGCGACACATCCATCCTTCTGGGTAATATCGGAGTGCGGCGGAGAAAACTTCGAGGATGGCAGCTCCACCATCGGCATTAGGGCTAATTTTGAAAATCTAGCGTGCAGTCAATTTTACTGACGCCTGGGGACAGACAAGGTAGAAGCTGACAAGAAGAACTCATTTTGTTTGGGTTATTTAGTGCTATGCATCATGCGAAGGGGGCTTCTCCGTGACACGCGGCGATATAAAACCGAATATTATCACACACTAAAAATTTATGTTGACATTAGATATTTGTTCAATATGTCAGCAGTATTACTTTCATAATCAAAAGAGTAAGGCAAGAGGAATGCGCGCGGGCAGGAAACACTACTAGAGATCTATCTTTTTAATAACACTCTATAAGGTTAATATAGTTTACCTTTGAGAGTATACAATGGGAAAGAAGCGGGGGTTTTAGCAGGGAAAAAAATGACAGGAGCCGTCCGCCCGAGCTGTTTGTTTGCCATTACCTAAGTGAACCATGTCAACTTCGTGGCCCGCGTCTGATAGCTGTTTGTTGTACAGAGAGCAAGGCATTAAAAAAAAAAAAATATCAAACTCTTAATACTATTGTGCTCCTATAACCATCTGTCACAGCTAGCCTGGAGATGAGGGAAGATTACGAGGAATAAACAGGAGGCTGTCGAGCTTCGCTAAAGCCTCGAGGCAAAAAACTCTTGTGGGGACATCAAAGACATTCTAATTCTGAGGCAGTCAAGGATTACAGTGTGTAACCTGTGCTGACAACAGATAAATGACTAGCAATATTGTGCCAGAGCCACCGGTCCTGCACCGAGCACAAGCCACGAAGATGATGACACGCAATGATGATGTTATCTCAGAGAATGGACTCTGCTGGGATAATTTTATGATAAAACACTTTTTTTTCTCCCCTTCCTTCTCCTCTCCAGATGCCACCGGGTTTTGCTAGACATTTACTAGCTACAGGGGTGGCAATCAGTTTCTTTAAAATTCACTGTTCTAAGCCCATTAGAATCCTAACGCAGCAAGGCTCTTCCACAAGGATTCATAGAAGCTCCTGTTTTCTTCAGGGAGTCTATGCAAATATGTGGGATTGAACTCCTGCCCTTTAATGTTAGGATGCTTTGTCATCTGATTTATGGAAATGCGGCCGGCAGAAATACAGTTTATTTTTAATTGGCGAATATAAATTAGAAAATAAAAGATTCCGGCGAGCGGGAGCCAAAGCGGCCTGCATTCGGCTCGCGAGGTGACTTATGGGCTTGATTAGAACGGCAGGAAAGAATTTATCCATCCGGAAGGAAGAAGTGGCTTGGAAGTTTCAAAAGTTTGTGTCATAAAGAGAGGGAAGAAAAAAAAAAGAAATGAAGCTATTGAAGTGTTTGTGCGACTGATGAAGATTTTGTAGCTATGCTGTTAGGACACAACAATTCCCATCATGCTTTGACATTCATGTGAGCAGACTTGAAAAGGAGAAGAAATCTGTTTGTTTGTTAGATATTGGAACAATTTTTCATTAAATGACAAATATAGCCATACTAGTATCATGCCTTTACTAAAGTGTTGGAGAACTGAATACATTATCTCTTTTTTATTTTACACGTGGGGTACCAACAGGCTGTAGCAGTACAATGCAGGCACCTAGCATTGCCTGCACTTGTTTTTATGAGTTAAAGTTTTAGACATCAGACCATCTAATCTAAGTGAACTTGTTGGACATCCCATTCCAGTGACCATTAAAGAGCTATGTAAGTCTCTACTCTTTTTAAACTGGCCATGCACTCATATGTTTTTCATTCAACCTTACGTGCTGAACAGAAAAGATATAACACTTTCCTCCATCCACGCTAAACAGCATGAATGGACGTATCTCCCTCTGTGTCCTTTGTATTCTGGGGGTGCCACTGTCAGAATACCTGAACAGCAACGGCAGCCATATGACCAATAATTTTTCATCCGGTGCCTTTGATTTTCTGAGGGAAGGGTGTGGACAGGGTCACCCACTGTGCACATCTTGGCCGGTTCACTAAGAACTGGATGAAATTCGCACAGCATAGATTATCTGCAGATTTTTTATTGACAGATGGAAAGTGCAACAGATTCCTCCATCTACGCTAAACTGTGTGGATGGAGGAATCTCCCACTGGGCCAAGCTTCAGCATCTTGCTAGTTGGCCCCGATGGCTCTCAAAATACCTGAACAATGCCTGCATCCAATCCGATTGTTCGGGTATTTTGAGAGCCAGTGGGGCTGACTAACAAGATACTGAAGCTTGGCCCAGTGGGAGATTCCTCCATCCACACAGTTTAGCGTAGATGGAGGAATCTGTTGCACTTTTTCCATCTGGCCATAGAAAATCTGCAGAAAAATCTATAGGTGTATGGCCAGCTTTAGAAAGAATTTCCACAAGATGTCTTTAGAAAGTAGCCACAGCCCAAGAAGAAAAGCCTGCCCCCTGCCAGAATGTTCCAGAAAAGGACCCTGACTGTGTGAAAGCAGTGGTGTCTCTGTAAAGGTCTGACAAGCCCCCTGTTGAGTCAGAGCTTAAACTTTCCAATCAGAAGGGAGCATGAGCTTTGCTAGGCGTTTTTATCAGAAGAGACTTTGCAAGAAAAAATTTCCCCTCTCTACTAGAAATGTAGAAATGTTTAAAAAGGTGTACACTGCCTTCAGCACATGCACAGGACAGTGTACACCCAGGCTTAAGCTGGGTATACACTGTTAGAATTTCGAAGGAAAAAAATACATTTTGGAACCTTCATTCAACTTTCTAATTGTTGATGCAGTGAAATCAATTTCGACCACAGTGACCAAAAAATATGAAGGAGCGTGTTGGTAAATTTTTTCAAACAAACTAAATTCTAAAAGTGAATGCGGTTTCTGTTTGGACAACTCCATTCATTCCAAAACCAAAGGTTAAATAAAAGGAAAATCAGACGAAATTTCAAACGACAGTCGTCAAGCGTCTGACGGTATTATCGATGGTTCCAATGGGATTTTCTATTCAAATGGTCATGCGAAAATCTACCTGCGTACACTCTACTTTATCCCTGTCAGATGCTGGAAATGCATCTGGATTCCATGAACAATATAAAGCTGGTCACATACTAGTAAATGTTCATAGAAACATTCGTATGAAAAATCTTGTCAGAATATTTGATAATGCTCTCATTCGAAATTAGATTTTAACATTCAATTATGGAGCGAATGGGGTTTCCCAAACAACAATCACATTCACTGTTAGAATTTAGTTTGTTCAAGAAATGTTTTCCATCCCGCTCCTTCTATTTTTTTTTCTTTACTTTGGTTAAAATCAGTTGTAGATTTGTCCTGAAATTTTTTTTTTTAAACCAAATTCTACTGGAAGGCAGTATAACCAGATTAATACCTGTGCACATGCCCCCAACACACACCCTCAAAGTAGTATTAAATTCTTTTTTGAATAATGAATACATATCAAACAAATACACATCGCCCAGCAAAGTATTGCTTTATATTTTTCCCCAAACACTTACAGGCATCATGTTTTAAAACAGCTCCAATTCTCTCAGCTCCACTTCCCTGAATTTCCTGTCCAGTACAAGATCACAAGGGGAAGAACAGTCCCCAGCAGATGTTCATCTGCTAGCTTGGAGGAGGGAGGAAGGAGAAGCAGGGAGCAGGGGAGTGGACTGCCTAGCTGTGCCTGTGTGTTTGTTGGGACACATACAGCTTACTAGCACAGACAAGGGTGTCTCCGTAGGACCCTGCAAAGGTGGGAAGGAGCCACCCTAAGAGCCCATTCACACGAGGGCAGTTACAGATCAGCGCAGTTATGCGCTGATCTCAAAAGGGAGGTTTTGGGAGTTTTTAATTGCGTTTCAGCGCTGAAACTCAATTTAAAACGCCAAAAACAGCGCTAATCAGCACGGTTCCATTGAAAGCTGTATGAAAACCGCACTGATCAGCACTGCAAAAATAGTGCAGGGAGTAGTTTGGGCGGGGGAGGACGGTTCAGATAGTGTGGACCCCCGCCTGGTCGCATGAACGGTCCCCATAGCAATGTATGGGAACGTTCATGTCGGCGGATCTGTGCGGCTGAATCGCCACAGTGTGAATGGGGTATAAAACAGGATATCAGGACCAGCACTTGGAACTAGCTGATTGTGCAGGAAACTAAAACTTAAACATCAAGAAACAACACCCATTGTATGTGATTTAATCAGCTTTTGAAATAGCTTAAAAACCTTTTGACTAAGTTTTTTTTTTTTTTTTTTTTTTATTTGGAGCTTTCAATAAAATAAAACCTTCCATGAAGGTCCTTGTTTAGTTATTTGTTGGTCCTGCTATGAAAGCCTTTGTTTAGGCATTTGTTGATCTTACTATGAAGGTCCTTGTTTAGGCATTTGTTGAACTTACTATGAAGGTCCTTGTTTAGACACTTGATCTTACTATGAAGGTCCTTGTTTAGGCACTTGATCTTACTATGAAGGTCCTTGTTTAGGCACTTGTTGATCCTACTATGAAGGTCCTTGTTTAGGCACTTGTTGATCCTACTATAAAGGTCCTTGTTTACGCACTTGTTCCTACTATGAATGTCCTTTTTAGGAGCTTGTTGATTCTACTATGAAGGTTCTTCTTTAGTTACTTGTTGATCCTACTCTGAAGGTCCTCGTTTAGGCACTTGTTCCTACTATGAAGGTCCTCGTTTAGGCACTTGTTGATCCTGGTTTGGGCAATTCCTGGTGTAGGGTGACAACTGCCTCCCAAATGTGCTTCTGTGTTGGAGCTTTGTCACATGCACCTCTGGCAGAGACTATAAGTGAGCATGCTGACACATTGTGCTGGTATGGTCCACCATTGCCAGTATCAGAAAGTCAGTCCAGAACTATGATGTGCAGCTGACACTAAAGGTGACCCTACACTGTGCAAATTTTGGCTGATTTTTACTATGAACCTGCCGAAATTCGCACAGTGGGTGCCGCTGTCAGAACCCTTTCGGCTGGCTTCAATAGTAACAGAGCTCTGTTCGGGTATTCTGACTGTGGATGCCAGAATACAAAAGAAACGGCATTGAATAGCCCGTACATCAGCCTTTGGTTTGACTGAACCGAAGGGCTCTGGTGGCCAAAGAGAGCCGAAGGATCAGCTGAAGCTATGGCTGGATCCTTCGGCTCCTTCATGAATTACCCCTAAATGTCATCCTGTAAAGGTTTACATTTTCTAAACGTGTCTGCTTTCTTTACAGACTGCCCATACATTTCTACTCTGCTGGCAGCATTGTATTTTGTGCTAGTGTTGCGGACACCCTCTATATACATCTATTATATTTCCTCAGATCAATGCTACTCAATCTCTCCATTGTAGGTTGCTAACAGCAACAAAGAGCCACTCGGTGAAATTACACCTATCTGGTTATGTCTTACACAGTGGCAACTGGGAGTCTGAGGCCAGTTATTGTAGTGAGCGGCCCAAGCCACGTACCCTGTCCCATGGATCAGGTATCTTGCCCCAGTTTGTATGCTGTCTTCATAGACACAGCATTGTGATGCTTGCCTGCCACATCATCCCTGTAATTGTGGGAGTTCCCATCATTGGCTGATTGCTGCAATGTTTACATCTAGTATTTACATCCTGTTTCCTAGCAACACAAAGAGGATTGGAAGAGGTCAGCAAGTTATAGGGGTCATGTACATTACATTGATTGCAGCCATTAGCAGTGTGTTTTCCTGGATTGTGGATCTACTAAAACTTTATGGCATTGATAGGAATGTACTCAATTAGTGCATAGAAAACACACCAATAATGCACTGGGGCAGAAGCCATGGGAGGGTTTACTAATATGATTATTTGGTTTCTATTCAGTGATAAATGGAGAAAATACCGTCTCTAACCCTCTTTTATTCTGCATCATGCTAGCAATTTCAATTTATGTATAATGGTAAAAAATGTGTTGTGTTATTAGCATTCAGCAAAGGGCAGATCAAGCAGTATGCTGCTTTTACATTCATAAGAAAATATACATGTGTATTTTTGTGCACAGTGTTAAAGAGGACCTGAACTGTAGAAGCTGTGCCACAAAACGGCAATCAGAGAACAAAGGACTAGTTGCCAGGATTGTCAGTGGTCACCCTGCAGCCAGGGCCGGATTTACTCCACCTGCCGCCCCAAGGCCAGGTTCCACTGGAGCCTCGGGCCGCCCCGTCGTGATTGGACGGCGGCGGACCGTAGTGTGCGGCCGCCGGATACCTTACACCGGCGCCCGCAACTTCCCCACAAGGTCACCGCTGCCGCCCCGAGGCCGGGCCTCGGTGGCCTTGTGGAAAATCCGGGCCTGCCTGCAGCTGATTTTTTTCCCCATTACTCCCTTACCATGTCTTGTCCTGTGTGGCCAGTTAGGTCGAAGCAGGGTTTTGCTTCTCATCAGAGCTATCCTCATGATGACTCGTGATCTGATGACTGAGGAATAATCAAGAAGTAGCAGAAGGGGAGAAAGAACAGAGCAAATGAAGCAGAAGCAGGGAGATCCTGTCCTGCAGGTTCTCATGTACAGCTTCCTCTCCAGCAAGGAGAACAGTGAACAGCATAGAAGTGACATCACCACTCCAAACCTCATAGGATTAGCAATTGGAGACAGCACTGCCTTTGAAGATTTCTTACTGCAGATGCACAGCTATGAGACTCCAAAACAGGGGTGCCTCACCACAACAATTGTAATTTCTATTTTTCAGGAGGAATTCAAAACACAAACAACATTTCTATTGTTCCCTATAAGGAAGCCAATCTTTACATTTTTGATCTCAAGTCCAGTTTAATATCTATATAGTACGTGCAGCACTATTAATGCAAATTAAGGGAGGCGATATTTTGCATATAAGGTATCCTGTCATCAGGAGTAGGGATGCACCAATACCAAATACCGTACTCGGTACAAGTACATGTGCATATACTTTTCAAGCTCCAAGACTAGACTAGAGAAAAATTCAAACGTTAGGAGGCAGCTGTCATTTGTAAGGAGCACACGGAGCTCCTGGGATCTGTACATCTCTGTTTTAATGTATGATTTTGTTTTTATAAATATATATATAAGGGATGCACCAATATCATTTTTGCAAGTAGAAGTACTGATACTTCTCCAAGTACTCACAGATACAAGTACTGATACATTTTTGTTTATTGTCATGTGTTTTCTAAAACAATACAGACTAATGATTTCAGGACAGTGGTGGAGCGCCAGAGCCAGGTCCCAGCTGCATCAGCTCCAACCCTGGTAGTTCTCATGAAAATGACAAGTTTCAGCACTGGTATCTGAAAAGTATCAGTGCATCCCTAATCAGGAGTAAGGGAAGCAATGATGTGTAGCTGAAGCAGGAGTGAGTGCACATAGACAAGAATTAGCTGATGAAGTGCTGGAGGAAATCAGCAGTAATAATGTGCAAAAAAGAAAGTAAAAAGGTGAAAACTATCTTATGAAAGAAAATGGCCATTGCCCATTATGCACGGCGCTGTAGCACACTAAGTGTCATAATGTAAGGCTTTGGACCTAATTATTATCAATGGCCAACTTTTAAAGATGAACCTAACCCTGGCATACGTTCCTTCCTGTCGCTCCTCTTCCACAGCCCCATTTGTGAATTTCCATTGCATGTACAGATGTGCTGCAGGTTTCAGGAAGCTTGCAGAGACCTACGGCATCTGTGTACATGCACGGGGGAATCTCCTGTGTGTGTGTTTGTGTCACAGGTCACTGCAAGGTATTCATGACCTGGCAGAGACCTGCAGCACATCTGCACATGCACAAAATCTTGCAGCATACTGCCATCCTGGCGTCCCTATGTAATTGTTGAGAGGAAGCAGGAAGTGCTGTGGTGCAGCAAAAAAAAAAGTACTATTTTCCTTTAAAAATTGTCAGCCTTTAATTCGTATGTCATAGTCATTTTGATTCAATGAGAAGGAATGTTTTATGCAGCTGGCCAAAAGAACGGCATCAATTTTTGTATGTATGCATTGTTTTGTATTTGAATCTAATCATTTTTTTTACTTTTGACTTTTTTTTTTAAAGGATTTTTAGCGTATTGTATCAAAAAGGGGGGAAAAAAAACCCCCAAAAACTGGAAAACTTGACTGGATTATTTTTTTAATCCTCATTTTGAAATGCAAGAAGTCAACTAATCATTATTTTATTTCATTCTTGTTGGCTCGTGTCAGAGTTGTGCAGCCGTTTCACTCGCTGTAAGTGAAATGTTCATGTTCAGAATCCTATATCTAGTCTGTCACTGTTTTTATCAATATGCAAAATGGCTTTAAAAATTCATCTGGTAATGTAATGTGTATATCTCGGAGAACAAAGTGGATTTTCTTTAGTGAATACTACAAAAGCTCTCTACGGATACATCTTAAAGGCATCATGTTTTCAATAAACTTCAAAACACTTGTACTTTTTCCCAGTGAAATGAAAGGATATTCAAATAGGATGCGAATGGCTTTGAGATGGAGAAAACTAATGAAGTATGCATGCTGTATTACACAAAATAGCCTTCTTTTCCTATTAGATACTAATTAAATAAATTATGAATTCATGCAAAGCACGATGAGAAATGAGAACTGTTGTCCGTTGATGTGTCAGTTTCATTGTACTGTTGTCCTGAGCTAGGATGCCATAGCAAGGCCCTAAAGAGCAACTGTAGTGTAGTGATAAGCATAACCAGGTGGAGGAGGAAGATGAAGATAGAGTAGACATTGTTTGTTTGTTTTTTTTACAGTAATTAAGATATTTTGGAAATGGCCACATTTAGGGGTCTATTCACAAAGCTGCCGAAGGATCTGGCCGTAGCTTCGGCCGATCCTTCGGCTAGCTTCGGCCCCAGGGCCCCTTCGGTTCAGTAGAACCGAAGGGGTGCTGTACGGGCTATTCACAATAGCCCGTACAGCTCCCGATCATGATTGAGCGGCTCAGCCAAGCCGAACGCATATGCATCGCCTCGGCTGAGCCGTGCTGAAAGCCGAAGCTGGCCAAGCGGCCTGCTTCTGACAGCTGGACGGAGCCAGCCGTGATCTTACGGCTGCCTCCGGCCACTTGCAGTGAGATCAGTGTCCCTGGTTAACTGCTAACCAGGGACACTGATCTCCAAACAGCTAACTCTCCCTGGCGCCCCGGGAGTCTCCCGCTCCCGGCCGCCAAGGAGAGAAAAACCGCTGTCTTTTTTTTCTTTATTCTGACACGAGCATGTCAGAATAGAAAAAAAAAAAAGATTTTTCCCGTTGAAAAGCATTGGGACATTACTATTGTACTATTGGCTATTTCAATTTGCAATAGCCAATAGTAAACTAGCATTGTACCCGCCCTCTG
>NW_017306408.1:697253-698643 GCF_000935625.1 Nanorana parkeri | reverse complement strand
TCCTTCTGCACTTCGGGTCGGCCGAACATGCTGAGCATGTTTGGCCGACCCGAAGCCACACGAAGCAAGCTGATGTACGGCTAGAATTAGCCGTACCAGCCTGAAGTGAATAGCCGAACAGTGTTCGGCTCACTTCACTTCAGATCGGTCATTCACTCGGCTGCCCTCGGCAGCTTCGTGAATAGACCCCTTAAAGTCCACTTGACACCTGTTGCTCAAAGGTACAATGAATCCCATTAATTTCTATGACCCCCGGTTCACACCTGAGCATTTTGGTGCAAGCAAAAAAAAAACGCTTGATGCTGGAAAAAGTTTGTGAGCTACTTTTTGGCAGATTTCAATGCTTTTTAGTCCCATAGACTTCAATGGGATACTTTGTGCAACAAAACGTGCAACAACATGCTCAGGTGTGAACAGGGGCAAAATAAATGAATAGAAATCTGCTTAGATTTGAGTGTCAAAACACCTAGGTGTAAATGGAGCCTAAATGTATCAAAACAAAGTGTGCAACTTCTTGCAGTTGGTTTTCTTAGAAAGCAGCCACAGCCTGTATGGAAAAGCCTATCCCATGCCAGCATGCTGCAGAGAAGGATCCCTGTTCTCTGTATGGAAGCAGTGGTCTTTATGTAGAGGTCCAATATGCCCCCTTCTGAGTCAGACCTATAGATCTACAATAAGTAACGCTCATGCTTACTGCTGATTGTAGGGGTATAGCTCATAAAGAAAAATATTGCTGTTTCCTAAACAAAATTGTCATTATTTACATTAGTATGGAGAGTGGAAATCTCCCACATTTAAAAAACACAAATCCCACACAATATATATACATGCAAACGCCTGCAGGTCACAGCCCCGTCGGATTGTCAGAAAGCCACGGCGGCTGAACACTCTGCCATTCCGGCGCCTTCACCAGTCCCCCATCCAGGACAACACGTCGCTCCACCTCTTCACAGCACCTGCCATCAGAGGACACCTGTGCCAGAGGTCCTGAGGACCTTCCCAGGCCCACCGCCTAGGCATATCCGTGGCCGCACAGTCATCGCTGAGAGTCGCCCTTCTATATCCTCACGGTGAGTTACAGAAGCCCACCTCTTCTTCACCCACCACTGCATACCTCACCCCCTCGCTTTCTTGTGTCTCCACCTGCCTGATTGGGTCCAATCGCTACGCCACCCTGGAGAAGAGGGATCACCCCCACCACCACTCCATCCGCGTCACCGCAATCTGATGGGTACAAGCGAATGCTCACCCAGCCTCAGGTGAGTAAATCACCAACGCTTACACCCTGCTCTACCACATTTATTGCGCCAGGTAGTGGCGCTTCTGTCTCCAATTTTTGGTTTCCTTTTAACCAAACAAATAGCCCTGTCAACAGTATGTGTTAAAATCA
>NW_017306408.1:678528-693220 GCF_000935625.1 Nanorana parkeri | reverse complement strand
CAGGTTGAGGCTGGGGAATTTTTGTGTTTTGTATTGATGTAGCAAAGAAGAACCCCAGGGAAAACTATTCTTAACCCTGTCCTGTAGTGATGTCTGGGTCAGGGAATAGAATAATAACAAATGGCAGGGAACACAGGCATCCAACACTCTTCCGACAGTCTTGAGTGCTGAAGAGCAAGATATATGCTACAGCTTTGGAATAGCATGGGCATAGGAGACAAAGGTTATTGCAGAGGTGAGTACAGTAACTATTCTATAACAGGGGGTGGCCATCTGGATTTTTCACATTTTCTACGTATAGTGTATTCAGTATAATGTTCCCAGTGGACTTGAGGGACCATCTCTAGTGAGCAAAGCTATATTCATTGGTGCAGGTGGTAGAAGAGCTAAGTGTTCAGTTTATTCTTTGCAGGTGTATTAGTATGTGACAGGGTCACTATAAAGTGCCCACATGAGGTATCTGCAGTAGGAGAGACCTCTATGGCAGCCCATGGCTTCTATTGGCCTGTGCAGCACTCTGGACTCACACTTTTGAGCATTCAACACTTCTGCAGGGTCAAATTGCTGTGGCCCTTACCAGGCACCATGGTTCCATCCTCCAACCTCCTAAATCACTGCTGAGTCCTGTAGTGATGTGGGAGTTGGAGAATTGAATGACAGCAATTGGCAGAGAACACAGGCATCCGACACTCCTGAAAGTCTTGAATGCTGGAGAACAAGATGAATGCAACAGCTTTGGAATATCATGGACATAGGAGACAAAGGCTATTGCAGAAGTGAGTACAGTAACTCTTCTATGACAGGGATGTTTCACATGTTCTACTTATAGTGTATTGAATGTGTGTTCTTCATTTCCTGGTATGTATTACCTTCTTTCTTATAAAGCCACAATCAAGGAATAATTTATACCAAGTCATATAAGTGAATAAAAGGTACCCTGTATATATTTGAATTCAATGCATGAAGATATTTATTTTATTTACTATTTTATTTTTCTTTAATGTGGTGCAAAGGTAGAATCCTGCTTTAAACAGGTGGTGTGTGGCTGTTACTTGTCCCCATATGACTTTCACACACCGCCAAAGAGCACATTAATAGCTAATAGAAGACACATTTGGTCCTAATGTACATGGTCTTATTGCAACACTGTTCTTCATCTCTGTTATAACAGCAGATAAAAACACAATCCCTCTGTATTTTCAGTATCCTTGTGTTAAGGATAAAAGCTATATGGAAAAAATTATATCTAATGTGTGTTTCACTCAAGGTGAAGGAACCTTTCAGGCTTGCCGGATGTTCATCCCCTTTCTTATCGCATTTTTGGCCCCTCTTTCTTCTCACATGACCCAAACTGAGAATTATTCATAATCTAGCACTTAAAACAGACCTATACTAAAACATTCATATAAAACTTTGGATGGAGAAGAGTAATGGAAGGGCTTAATTACTTACTTTCCTGGAGGAAAGACTGGCTCTGGCTTCCTTCAGTGCTAGACACATGTGAAGACTTAAGGCCATGTCACACGTGTGACATCTTGCCAGCAACAGGATCACTAAAAGAACAAAAACCTGTTTTTAAGCTTTGCTCCCTCACTAGAGAAGTCGGTCCGTTGTTGCTCTCTTCCTAGCTAAAGATTTTCAGTAGCCTTCTGGACCAGCAAGAAACAAGGAAGCTGTTCCATAGAGGTATGTAGAAGCCTTTCCTGGATGATGCACCGCCAGCAGCAGAATCACCGATGTGACATGTTCTGTAGGTTCTTGGTCACATGATCTCTTTTGGACTGAAGGATCAGAGTTCACATTGGTGGATCTTCTACTTTACAAGAAATTGCCCTCACTTCCTGTCCATGTGACTACGCTGGATGGGAGCTGAAATCTCAATGTTGTTCATATCCCCTCGCACTCCTGACCCAAAGATTACCCTAATTGTTAATGGGTGGGTGCAAACAGTGACAGCGGATGGCGCCACCAAACGTCAATGTTATCAAAGAAGAGTTGACATTGGGGTATTCTGGGGTGCCAGTGATTTCTTCATTTCTTCCTTGAAATCTCAAGAGGCAGACAAACACAAATAAAACCCTCAAAGAAGACTTACCTACTTTCCAAATCATCCAGTGGAAGTTTTTTGTTCACACAAACACAGACAGTGTCGATACCGAGGACTTCCGGTATCAGTATTCGGTATCGACGAATTCCTGGAAAAAAAATGTATTGGTACTCATGCTCTATACTGTAAAAGGGGTATCGGTGCATCCCTAATTGTGGCATTGCCCTTATTTGTTGCATGCTCAAGGTATGCTCAGGCTGGCATCAAACTAGTACAAAGTACTGCGCAACACACAGAGAGGTGGCCAGTGTTCATTAGCAAGCTCAAGTATATATTTTATTTATTTTGTTCTAATAAACAGTTTTAAGTAAAAAAATAAATAAAAGTAAAGAAACATGTCTCAACAAAATAAACATACAAAACATTTTCAGAATATAGTACATACAAAGGCAAGTAAGAGCGGGGAAACATGCAGAGTACTGCACTCCTGAAATCCTGCTCTTGTGAGTATCAAATTTTAACAGACATAATGATTAGTAACAACATTTAAAGTGTATTTCCTTTTTTTGTAGTCAGATTTGAGAAAACCCCTCTATATGTTTGTTATGTGTTCCTATCCGCACAGCACACCGAAACATAATTTTAAAAAGAATGTTTCTTAACTTTTAGATATCTCTGTTGAGTAAGCATTTGGGCAGACTACAATCATCTCTACAATGTCAAAGAGACAGGAAACTCTGACTGTCTCCCCAAAAAGACTACGGGCACTCTGAGCTTTCTCTTAGTAACATACAATGCTTCTAGATCTTTAACCCTTTGTTAGGACAGACCATGTTTAGTTCTAGCTAACAAATGATGATGAGATCTGCCAGCACAGTACAGTCAGGGTTAATTATGGTATATTAGCAGCACTTTTTGTTGTTGTTATGCTATGTGAATGGGAACATGCAACAAATATAATAATTGGTATTCCAATGTTGCTGTAAAAGTAGAAATACAAAGGAAATTATAGAAATCCTTTAGGTTGTAGAAGCTTCCAGCCCAGGACAATGCGACATTTTCAAATACCACTGCAACACCATTGGATAGAAATACTACTATGACAATCCCAGATTTCCAGTTCTACATAGCAATTCTTGATCACTGCTTCCCAGACAGTCAGCTCTTATCTCTGCCCTCTGCTCTGGCTTGTGGACTGTCCCTTGATGTTCTCACACTCTGGACTATGGGCTCTGCATTATTTGTGATGACCTTAGCAGCTTAACATGAGCAGAAGGGGGGGGGGTAGATGCTGTGGGCACCAGGCTTGGAGCCTGCAGGTTGGGGGATCGGGTAAGTAAAATGGGGTTTGGGTTGCCTCTCTGCAAGGATAGTTGTTTTTTTTTTTACCTTTACCTAAAGATAGGCTTTATCTCATGTTAGAACTGTAATTGTACTGTGATACCTCAGAAACTCTATGTAAGCTCCGCTGAGCTGAACATAGCTGCTATGTAGGAGCCTCACTTCCACCTCCTCACTGCATCAGAATGGTGTCTCCAGTTTCAGTGTTGTGCCTCCACCTCCTCCCTCTGCTGGGCCATTCACAAAGCATAGCTGCAATGTTACTACTGTGCTGTGCTTTGTGAATGGCACAGCATGGGTTAAGGGCAGAGGCAGGATACCGGGTTCAGTGTCCTATCATGGACACCCCTTGGTACAATGGGGAGCTGGAAGTGGGGCTCCTGTTGTGCACTCCAGTAGCACTCAGTGAAACTTACAGAAAGCTCGTAAATTAACCACTTCAAGACCAGGTGTTTAGACCCCCTTCCTGGCCAGGCCATTTTTCAGTATTCAGCGCTGCGGTACTTTGACTGACATTTATTCCGTCATGCAACGCTGTACTGAAATGAATTTTATACCATTTTTTGGGGACAGATAGAGCTTTATTTTGGTGGTATTTAATCACCACTGGTGCGCGCGCCCAGCGTTTTTTTACTACGGCCCGGAAGTGGTTAAGGGAAAAACAATTATGGTTTTAATGTGTTAAGAATATATGAAAGCTTTACAAAAAAAGTTTTAAAAAAATCTGTGCCCTGAGTTGAGTTTTAATATGTTGACGTAATTTAAAAGTTGTATGCAATCTGTCTGCAGCTTTAATTAAAATAATACCTGGCAATCCTGCCATGGAAGTCCCTGTTCAGGTACTTCCTGTTATAACATGATATATATCTCTGAATTATGATGTTGCGATGTCTCGTGTTCATGGTGGAGACTTCAAGCAGCCATGCAGCCATGCTCATGTAGGCATTGTCCACCGTTGTCACTATCAGGAAGCCAGTTCAGGGCAACAGTGTGCAATTGATGCTGGTAAGTCAACAAGTGGCTGAAAGAGGCAGGAGTAGATCAGTTTGGGAAAACTCCATGGCAGTTGTTTGATACACAGTGCTTTATCAAACTAAATATTCAGTTAGGGTTTAGATCTATTTTAATTACTTTTTGAGATAATATTGGATTGAATAGAGATTTTTGTTGTTATACTGTATAAACATACGGGGGTGTATTTACTAAAGGCAAATAGGCTGTTCACTTTGCAAGGAGATTTTCCCTTAGTTTAGTGAATGAGGTGAAACTCTGCTGACTTCCATCATTCAATCATGTGCCAGTAAAAATACAGGTTTTTGTATAAATATATATATATTTTTTTCTTTTTCCTTGGGTATTCTTTGCGAAGTGCATTTTCACCACATCCACTGAGGTACGTGAAAATACCAATGCAAAGTGAACAGCCTATTGGCCTATAGAAAATCAACCACACAGCATTCAAATTTTATGTTACCTATAGACACTAGAAGACAGTTGGCCATGAATGATCTGGCCATGGAACAATTGTTGTACAAATGTGCATGTTTGCACCGGGGAGCATGTAGAGCGCCGGTTTGTCGTGGAGCGGGTAATCTATAGCAATCACCTGCATATATGCCATCCCGGGCAAATGATTTTTACCGTAAGCAGGTTTGACCATAAAATATAAGAGGCTTACAGAGTTGATGTTCTCATTTCTGTAGACACCTTTAGAGCTGGCACAGTAATGATGGTGTTTCCAGATGCTCACTATGAGCATCAGCCTTGCACCCTAGCGACTTCCTGTCTGAAAGTGTTGTCTCTCACCCATGACAACTATATCCCCCCTTCTTTACTCTGACAATAGGCATCTGGTTGCTGGGGGTAACAAAGAAAGTTTATCTCCCAACCCTTCACATTTGATCCTCAGTGACAGAAATAAGCCCTTCCTTGCTCCCGCTTCTACAAAAGCCTGGCGTGAAAATCCAATTTTTTTCCCCTCAAATACGGGATGAAAAGGGTCCCAGTTGCCCTGGCAACAGATTTATTTATTAGAAGATAGGAGTAAAATTAGCTAATATACCACATACCTGCACATCGACAAACTCCTATTTCAGCTTTAGTTGACAATTAAGTCCTGGACAGCTACAGCCAGGGGTTAATGTTACTCATTAGGAGAACTGGGTCATTACGGGGAAATCAAACTACTTACTGGAGGCTGGAGAAAATGCAAAATTCAGCATCTCAACTAGCGGGATTTTTATGTTAATTAACCTCCCTTCCCTCGATTTTACATACACATAAATATATCCATCTATACATGCAGGGCTGCACATCAGTTAATTAAAAAAAAAGGAGAAGTTTACTTCTCTCGTTATTTTTTTTTGCACTTGTCTTTGAAATGGTTTCATTATTTCATAGCAAATGCTTGTGTCTATATGATGAGCAAAACGGGTATTAAAATTAAGAAGAGGCACATCATGGAAATCAGTTTGATCACAGGGGAACGAGCAAATAAAGCTGAGGAAATGGAAATAAATAAGCTTTGCTAATACCTCACCTAAGGAGTGCAATCTAAGCCCGGCAGAGCCGGAGAATTTAGAGGTGTTTTGTGTGCATGAGTGTTTGTACACGACTTGACCTTCACCAACTGCAAGTTTTTCAAGAACTTTGCGGAACTTTTTGTTTGTTATTTTTATTATCCTGCGCTCAAGGTGACTTTTCATAACTTTTAATTACAGCAGCGGGCGTTGAAGGATATGTTCCAAGACCAACTAAGGACGTTTTTGTATGCTGTTAAATATCGCCACCTGAATGCTACTACTAAATTAGATTGAAGACCTAAAATAAATTGCTTAAAGGAGAATTCACTTAGGCCAAAACTACAGAGATATGCACTGCCTGGCTAGAAAAAGAAGTCACACACTCTAAGGCCTCATTCACACCAGACAGTGCGTTCCAGCAAGAACGCACTGCATCACAGTGGCCGGCTCACTATGTTGTTGGGCAGGAGGGGACGTTGCGGTCCATTGAAGTGAATAGCACTGGAGCCACGCCCTCCGGCCGCAATGCGATCGGCCTCATGGGAACGCAAAGCACATTAAGCCTGCGGTCTGGTCCGATCAAAATGCTGCAAGCACTATTTTAATCGGACCGGAACACAGGCATAATGTGCCTTGCGTTCCCATGCGGCCAATGCCGTTCACTTCAATGGACCGCCACGTCCCCTCATGGCGGTCCATTGAGCGAGCACTTAACCGTTGCAGTGCTGGGCTAGCTCCACTGCAAGGGTTAGCAATACATGTTCCTGGAGTTCTTCTTTAAAGGATGGTTTAGTCATGTTGATTTTAAAGGAAGTGTTCCTTCTGCTGAACCAGCCATTATATTGAGCAATTGTATTGTTGCATGTATGGCCAGCATTACAGTCCTCTATAGAAAACTACCACTGAGAGATGCCAACAGTAAAAGGCATTAACGGTTCACCAAATTGTACCTGTTGCGTAGAGTTGCCCTTTAAAATCCAGTTCTGCAGTTGTCTTCCCACTTTAAGATCGGAGACTGATCTCCCCACCCCTGGCCACATCTGTCTAACAAGGATCGTATTCACTCTTATTCCTTTGAACTAGAACTGCGAGCAACTCTCCAGTTATAGTTAAAGCTACAAAGTGGATATTGCACATCTATGATTGTTATTCCTTAAAACTGCGTTTAAAACTCTTTTTCCTTTTAACATCTCTGAAACTGCAAACAGTAGCCGAGAGCAACACAAAGCCAAGTGCCTGGGTGTCCACTGCGGATCTGAGTGCGGTTATTACCTGGAGAGAAATTTCCTGTGAACATGGAAACAAGCCTTATAAGATCTGGGCAGTAGCTGAGATGGCAGTGTGAACTCTGACAGACACGATGGGAAACCTTAATTGTGTAATGATCAAAAGAAAATGGCTCCCAGCTATAGAACACTTAGAACCCTCTCCACAGTCTTTCAGAGCATAGCCAGGGCCACAGGGCAAAGCATTAAATGTTTCTGCAATACCTCCAGCCCCCAAAACCAAAATATGATATCCTTAGAACAAAACCTCATGTCTCTGGTGGGTTTTCCTAAGTAAACATGTTTTCTTCTTTGTTTTTGAGGGAGCATGATAAAGACCCGGAGACCTTCTTTAAAGTCCTGAGGAAACTTAAAGAGATGGAGCTGCCTTTCTCGGTGTCGGTGCTCGGGGAAATGTTTACTGATGTTCCAGGTATCTGCTTTTTTTAATGATTGTTTTCTACAGTTTAACAATATATATCTTTTTTTTTCTTCTAAATGTGGTTTGCTACTGTTGAACTAATCCTTAGAATGTTCAGGGTCCCCGAGGTAACTGGTGGAAGACTCCTCAGTGTTGAAATATCTCGTTCTCCAGTTTGAAACAAGTTATAATAACTTCTAATTTTAATTTAAGAATGTGTATCTCTGGAACCTGTGGGGCTGACTCTTGGACAGGAAATGTACCTTCTGTATCCATTTTAACACATGACATTTCTTTATCCTTCAGCCAATGAATTGTATAGATTAAGGGCTGTCAGGAAGGAAGGAGTGGAGAGCCGGAACAATAGCTTCAAGGGAACCTATATGCAGGGCCAGTTTTTAACTAATTGGGGCCCTGGGCATGAATCAGATTGGGGTCCCCCTATGGCCGGAATAATGCAGCCCTTCTGACACTACCCATTTCATAGGGTACAGAGTTCTCTTCTCCTTTGCGTCTTTCTACCTTTCTGATTTAATTGACCTAACAAAATATTTGCAAGAGCTTATTGAGTTAGAATTGTAATACAATTTGGAATACTTCGCCATGAGAGTTTTTCAAGATCCAAGGAGAGGAGAGACGTAGCACTTATCAGTGGGAAACAAAAAAGTGGTGGCAAGTTGGTGAAGAGACGTATATACGGTGACACAGGAGTAATCAAAAAGCATGTTATACCTTCCATTATTTAGAGGTCACATCAGACTGGTGAGTTCAGAGTGAATCCGGACGGTGGTAGAATTAATGAAAGTACAAAAAGGAAGTGGAGTGTTTATTTACTGAAGAGTGTAAAGCAATTAAATTGGATTGTCACTGTATATTTTTTGCATATATTTTCTATTTCTCATTTGCATATATTGTGTGGAGCAGGTGGTGGTTATTAACCAGGGGTCCCCAAGTTTTCAAACAAAGGGCCAGTACACTGTCTTTCACACTGTTTGAGGTTCGGGCTGTGGTCATTGGGAGTAAGAATGCCCCTTCATCAGCCGGAATAGAAAATGCCCCTGCATCAGTGGGTGTAAAAAATGCCCTTAAATTCGGGGAGTTCAACGGGTGCTCTTGCATCAATGGTCAGTAGGAGTAAAAAATGTGCCTTTGTTAGTGGTCAGTGGTAGCAATAAATAGCCCTACATCGGTTGTCAGTGGAAGAAAAAAAATACCTATACACCAGTGGCCATTGAAATTCATAAATGCCCTGAAGTCAGTGTCCAGTAGGAGTAATAAATCTCTCTACCTTCAGTGTCCGTGAAAAACACTGACCATGTCAGTGGTGTAAATGGTGCCCCTGTGTCAGTGGAATGAATGGTGTCCCTGTGTCAGTGGGACAAATGGTGCTCCACTGTCAGTGGGATAAATGGTGCCCCTGCGTCAATGGGACAAATGGTACCCCATTATTGGTCTTCAGTGGTCACTTACCTGATTGGGTCCATGCCCCACGTTCCTCCTCATAGTGATGTCATAATCAGGTCTTCACAGGCACCATCGGGAAGGGGATTTCTCTGCAATCCAGGACCCAGCATCTGCTGCCACTCTGCAAACAGTAGCTCCCACCATCCAGCTTCCAGCAAGAAAATTCTGCGTGCAGGGCCCATTCATTGCAGGGGCATTGGGGACCGCTACTATAATTGAAAGGACACATAGGAAGGGGAGTACTAATTTGGTAATAAGTGGGAAGAAACATATAAGAGGAAACAGACTGGTGTTTTTATAATTTTGCCCTAAAATGGTCAATGTAGGCCACATTCTCAGCTAAAGGTCAGGTCAGATGTTGAAGGAGGTACCTCTAGAAGCAGCCTTATCTTCCATGTAGAAGAGAGGGCTAAAATGTACGGGCACTAGGTGTAGCAGTGCATCTAATATTGATTTGATATGTTTGATATGATTTGATAGATTGGCATTGTATATTTACTGTAGTGAAGGCTTCACAATATGCATTTTACCAACACCAGACAACATACAGCTGAACACACACCACTTTAAGTCCCAGGCTTTATTTGATTTCAGCCCCATATTTTGCTTATAGAGCCATGACTTTGTTCAGCAACTTTTGTTTGTGTTGGTGGCCATCTGCAAGTCCTCCAGAACAAACATAATGTATAATCCCCACAATACCTGAACCTTTACTCACTGCTGTAACCTCCATGGATTCCCCATTGGCCTAAGACAAAGCAGGGGCGTGAGATTTACTTCAGCTGTGCTGGGAACGCCCTGAAAATCTTCAGGTAAAACATGAGCCTATGACAAGTCCTAAACTAGCTTGGCTTGCCCGCTCTCCTGCCTCCATGACCTTCAGTTCTGTCAGCCAATGGGAGATGAGGCAAAGTATAATAAACTGACTTGCAATGTCCGGGTTCTTTAGTGTTTTGTGCAGACTCAGTCTAATTACATTGAGCCCCCTTTTATTTAATCTAAATGGTTAGTGTGAATGATTGATCACTTGTCCACTCTTTGCTTGACTGTTGACCTGCAGATCTGAAAGGATTGTGCGCTGCCTGATTTGACACGCTTTCTCATTGTTTTGTCTTCTTTCTGCCAATAATTATTCAGTGGCTGTGGCTGAAATCTGTGGTTCTCCAAAACACTGCTGGGTTCTGCAGGTTGCTTTAGCCCGATCTAGGGCGACGGATCCTTTGAAACTTTGTTGTTTTTTTTCTTTTTGGAGTCATGCTGGACTCTTCAATATGGATTTTAAAGCGCAATTCCAGGCAACGTGTAAAATCACTCAGCTATTGTTATCCAGATTACATAGCAGCTGTGCCAGTCAGATCATCTTCTCAATTTTCCTAAATCTGAATGAAATTCGGTGCATCTAGGTTCATCAGTTTTCCTTCGTTAACATACATTTCCTCCATCTGTGTAGGACTACTTATTCTTGCTACATGATCCTGTACTGCCTTGTCATCCTTTCATGTTCCAGCAAAACTTTTATAAGGCTTTATAGAGAGGAACTAGGAGAAAGAGTGCTGGAACCAGCAGACATAATAGTCTACATCAGGGCTCAAAATTTTAAGTCCTGAGCTACTATCCAGGCCTTAAAAGTTACTAGCCACCAGTTGCCCCACCTAACCATTACCCTGCCCCGGCCTTAATTCCACCCCTAAACACACCCTCTTAAATAATCTTATGATAATTATTATCTTATGATAGTTGCCGCTTGTAAACGGCAGATTAGGGATTCCTGCTGCAGGAAAACGCAAGTTCCTGACACAGGAATTTCTAATCGCACCTGAAACATACTGTAGGTGTGAATGGGGCCTAATATACACATACACTAAAAGTGTCCATACACCTGCCGATTATCGTACGATAATCGCGGGTGATCCCGCTATCGTACGATAATTGGCAGGTGTATGGGCAGCGTGCGACCGCTTCTACTGTAAGGTCGTACGACTTTCGTCTTCCAAGCACGCTGGAAAACCTGCCGAAAATCGTACGATTTTTGGCGGGTTGGTGGCGTGGTCGGAAGACAAAAGCTGCACGGGCCGGTGTGCGCAAGCGCACACTGCGGGGAGGGCTTGCATTGATCGCAAGTACGATCTGCCTGTCCAAGATGGGCAAATCGTACGAGATTTTAATGACCTTACATCCATCACACAATGAAAGTCGTGCGATGGTTGTAAGTTGTATGGGCAGCTTAATAATTAATTCCCCCCAGATAACCAGGGATCGATCCATCCTTTCTTTTGGCCGGAGCTCAGAACTGTCAGAGCTCCGGCCGAAGGAAGCCAGAGCTGACAGGAGCAGCTCTGCAGTCTGCATCCGACACAGATGCAGACCGTGGAGCTGCTCCCGCAAGTCAGGTACGCGGTCTGCCCGCGGACCGGTACTTGGAGACCGAAATTTCCACTCGCCCTCACTTTATTTTTACTCGCCAAATGCGAGCAGGCAAGTAGAAATTTTGAGCCCTGGTCTACATGGTCAGTGACAGATTCAATGCTATAACAAAGGTGAGGCTGTTGTTAACTTTAAAGTGACGCTAAACTCAAGAGTCAGGGCTCCCCCCTGCGTTATGGGGGTGGGAGGGGGCGTGGCAGTGCATTGAACTCAATGGCACCGCAGCCACACACCCCTGCAGTGCGATCGACCGCACTAGAACGCGGGCACAACAATGCCTGAGTTCCGGTCCATGCTGACAGCACTGAAATGCGATCTGCAACGCAGGCACTGATATGCCACACGTTCTGGTGCAGGCGATCACACTGTGGCCGGGGTGGTGTGGCTGTGGTGCCACTGACTTCAATGCACCGCCACCTCCCACCCCAGAAAGCAGGGGGGAGTTTACTATGCGATACAGTGCGTTCCAGCAGCTAGCCGCGCTGAGACGCACTGTATATGGTGTGAACAAGCCCTCAAATCCTACAAATCATTCAATTACCTTAACTAACAAAAATGTATCATTTGTGAATCACTCGGCTGTAGATCCTCAAATCATCTCTCAATTGGTGCTGACACTGTCCTTTCTTCTGGAGGCTACTTTCGGTCCCCATGGTCCCTGTGTGTGCTGTAAAGTAGCCAGCGCTCCATGCTCGCTTCTGTGATATAATACAATCTTAATACAAATTAGTAGGGATTAGGGATACACCGATACCAATACTAGTATCAGTATCTGTGCCGATGCTGAGTAAATGCTCCGATGCCTAGTCTCATACCGGAACTGCATGCTCCCTCGTGATGAGGGAGCATGGAGCAGGCGCTTCCCAGCCAGTCAGGAAGTCGGGCAGCGTGTAATGACTCGCTGCCCCGCTTCCTGATTGGTCGGAAAGCTGGCCAATCAGGAAGCCGGGCGGCGCCCGGCTTTCTGATTGGCTGGGAAGCCGGCTTCTTGCTCCCTGGTCACCTCATGACGAGGGAACATGGAGACGGCTTCCCGGCCAATCAGGAAGCCGGGTGCCGCAACATTACACGCAGCCCGGCTTCCTGATTGTCTAGAAAGCCAGCTCCATGCTTTCTCGTCACCTAGTGACGAGAAGCATGGGGACGACTTCCCTGTTAATCGGGAAGCCGGGTGGCGAGTCTTTACACGCCGCCCAGCGTGTTATTAACATTTTTGTTATTAACATTTTTGTTAATAATTCAGCTACATGAATGTATTTTTACGATTTAAAGGGTTATTAAACCCTCTGGTGTTCTTGCATATATCCACTGCTAGCAAGCAGTAGATATATGCAAAAAGTGTTTAAAAAAAAACACGCTTTAAAAGCGGTTTAAACTTACCTGTGTCTTCCCCGCGCGCTCCCGTCCAAAAATGTGAAAATTCTCGGGCGGCCGCAAAGCATCTCGGGGAGCAGGGGCATGAGCAGTTCACATTTTCTGCCGGGAGACGAGGAGAGACACAAGGTAAGTCTATGGACGCGTGCACCCGCATGCAGACACCGTGGGACAGGAAGTGACGGCAAGGACAGGGGAGTCAGCGCTGGATCGGAGACCCGCAGATGAAAATGACAGGAAAGAAGAAGAAGATCGGATTAAGAGACATCATTTAAGGTAAGTGCTTTAATTAAAATTGGGGGGAGGGAAAAAAATCTTTGACTTTAATGTCACTTTAACTCCTGATTTTAGTGTCACTTTAAAGCCCAACAAAGAAAACGTCTCCACACGTGTACAAGCAATACCGCTTAAGTGAGCACAGGCAGCTTTGTGACACCACCTCCAGTAGTCTTGAGGACCAGACTGGGTGTATTCATGACTGCTTGGGCTCAAGGGAAGACGGGTGGCGCAAGGCGTCATTTCAGCAGGAAGCTGGATGTCAGATCATGAAGCACAGGATGATGTAAGTGACACTGCAGTGTAAATAAAGTACGTATTGCTTTACAAGCTTCCTATATGCAAAAATGTGGGCAAAGATATTACAAAAAACTTGGAAGCTGGAATTGGCCTATAAATAGAGTCTTCTGTTTATTATTACATGGCTTGTCCCTTACAGATTGAGCATGTGTACTCCATACAGTTACTGAAACCAAGGAATGCAATAAACATCTCTTAAAGAGGCAGCAAAGGGCTGGGACATATTATATAAGAAAACTAGAATAAACACTCCAGCTAAGTTAAAACTACAACTATCATCATGCCTCTGGGAGTCATGCTTGTGACTGTCAGTCTTGCAATCTCATAGGATTTGTTGTTTCACCTCAGCTGGAGTGCCCAGGTTGCTTAACCCTGCCCTACATTAAGGGATTTTATAGGATGGAGTGTAGAATCACTGGCAGAGACAAAAAAAAAAAAGGATTGCTTGCTTCATCCAAGTTTATATTACATTTTACTAAAGAGCACTGAAGGTAAGCTCAGAATGAACAGGAAGCATGCATTTTGATCCTGCAGAAATCTGAGACATTGTGTGACTTGTGTGGCATGACCATGTTGACTGCCACCTCTAATATAAAAAAGAAAACAATAAAAGGAGCACTAATTAGCACAATACTTATTTCTGGTCATTTTAGCTTTTCTTTGCATTTTGCCTACTTGACCCCTTTAAAACAAAAAAAAAAAGCACATCTATAAATTTACCCCAGCATGTTCCGAGACCAACAAAACATCAACACAGCTATTGAGAATCTTTGGCATCTGTATGTGATCGGGCCCGTAACTCATGTCGTGTGATCTTCCTCATCGTATACATATTCTCTGATACACCAGAGCAGTAATAAAAGAAAATACCTCCTCTCCTATCACACGCAATATGAATGGATATGAAAAATGTATGAATTTATATACAGGACATGTACTCTCCAAATATTTAAAGAAAATGAGTTGCTTTGTTTGTTCATCGCTGTGGGCAAAGATGCTTATTGGATTTGTTGTGGGGCTTTAATAAAATTGCTTAAAACTACTATTGCCGTCGCAAAGGGAAATTTTTCATCTCGTACAGGAATGGCGTGCATCATACACTATATTGGCTCCACATCCGAGAGTCATTTGTTTATGAGTACGAGGATAATTAATCCGAAAGTCTGTACTCTGTCATGCAGCATTATGTATCCTGCCACTAAGAGGAAGCTGCATTCCATTCTATCTGCATTCTATCTGTCTGTCTGTCTGTCTGTCT
>NW_017306408.1:676027-678438 GCF_000935625.1 Nanorana parkeri | reverse complement strand
TTCTCTCTATATATCCTCTCCCCCCCCCCCCCTCTCTCTCTCTCTCTCCCAGAAAAGGATAGCCTAAAACAATAACCTAAGAACATTTGACCAGAAAAAATAAAATAACTTAAAAAAAGTTCAACCAGAAGAGAAAATAGCTTGAAGAAAAATTCCAGGCAGCATTTCTATGAATCATCGCCGTGGAGCTATTCCCTTACTGCAAGGGTTAGTTTTTGTCTAGGTGCTAAAAAAAAAAAGAAAAACTCACTTAGACCGGTTCTTCCAGCCTGTTTCACCCACCTCTGCATCGGTCGAAGGTCCTGTAAATCATCAACATCTATACACAGTGTACAGACATGAGGACGCTGAGGAGCATTGCAATGCTGCAGGGCTAGTTCAGACCAGATGCAGTCCGTTCCGTTTTTGAGCTGCATCAAAAACTCATCACAATGCTTTTCTATGGGTTTGCGGGTGCTCTGTTCACACCATTACAATCCGTTCCAATGCAGCCAGAAAAAATACTGCTTGCCTTATTTTAGCTGCATCGGATCGCGACGGAACACATCGAAACACATCAGAATGCAGTGGAACGCACCCAAAATCCCATTTTAAGCACACACAAAAAAAATGCATTAATTGTGGTTAAATTGTGGCAAAGCGCACCACACTGAACGTGTACAGACACATGTGGTTCTGATGCGAACTAGCTCGCAGTGTAGTAGGAGACACGCTTCAGTGACCAGAGAAGCAGTGAGCCGGCTCAGCTGTTGTATGTGAGGGTGAGTATGACTTTTTTTAGCACCTAGACAAAAACTAGCAGTTATTGCCCCAATGCAAGGGTTAATGCAAGTTTTGCTCGGAGTTCTTCTTCAAAACAATACCCTTAGAGAACAGTCTAAAACAATAGCTTAAGAACATTCAACCAAGAGGGAAAACCTTAAAGAGGAACTTTACCCATATCTTCAAAATAACAACAAAGACACCTTTAGAAATGTTTAGTAATGGCAATCTACAAACACATACTTCCAGATAATTGACGGCTTTGTATTCTTTGCATACCTTATTTCTCTTTTCTTCCCCAGTCTTCTGACAGTGGCCATGTTTACTAAGGGCAGATTACTAGATCTCTCTTCCTGGAACTCTGGCACATGTGAATAGGACATGTGCCCATGCACATTATCTCAGGGGAGGAAAATGCCTTTCCCTGAGATCTCGTGAGATTTCCCAGCAATGCCCTGCTGATGTAACCTTCCCAGGATGCAATGCTTGGGCACATTACATCATTTGTGCCAGAACTGGACCAGGAAGTGGGAAACAAGAAATTGTATTTAAAATAAAAATATGTTTGTTTAGCTAATGAATGTGAGATGATTTCGTATCAGCCTGCAGAGCTGCATGCTGATGTGATTTTTAGTTACAGAGGATAAAGATCCACTTTAAGATCATTTTTCCAACTTTGACAACAGCGACAGCTTTATATAGTGCGCAAAAAATCCCTGAAACTAATAATCAAATGCTGGTTGATTCACACAGAGTGAATGTACATACAGTTTCAGTGGATGAGTAGCTATGCACATTTTTTTTTTTATAATCAGTGCTCTTAGTCTCATAAATATATAATTTCTGGGGAGCAACGTCAGCTCTTCGCAGAGGGGATATCCAGCATTCTATAGGCTCCTCCACTGCAATAAGACTTTCTGTGAGTTTCTTATTGGACGAGCTTCTGTTTATCACTTCTGTGAAGCATTTGACAGAATAATTGTGTTCCTGACTAATTGCATTTACCCGTGTCAGAGACGCACGCACGGTTGCTAATTATTTTCTTTTATACAATATGCAGCCATATTTTCAGGCAGGGTTAAAGCCTTCTGTCGGTTTTTGGTAAAGACGCTCAGATGAAACAGTTGCCAGCGCTTCAGACAACCTTTTTTTTTAAATATAATTGGAAACAGAGAGGTGGATTAAAGAGAGAAAAATCTTTGTATGCTCTAATCATGTGGATCAATTCCAGATAACATTTGGGACCTTTTTGGAGATTGCCGATGAGAGGGTGGAGCAGGTGAACCGCCAGAAGATGACATCAGTTTTTTTGGCGACAGTGATGCATAAGTCAGCGTGATCTATCTCCCTTTTGGGTGCTGTTTGAAAAGGGTTAGAAACACAGCTTGTGTTTGCCCAGAAACGCTGTTATTCTACCTACAGGTTCTCAGGGGTTTTATCTGCGCTTCAATGCACGCTGCTTACTTTCTAATATTTTCCTTTCTGAAAGCAGAATGCCAGACGCATATTAAAAAAAAAAAAATCAACAAACCTTTATTCCAGTGATGTAGCTAATAAAAAATAATGAAATGTATTTAAAGTGCCGCTGGTATAACTGGCTGAAGTCTGTCTTTATATCATCTTCCCAGAATCCCTGCAGAGGAATCAGA
>NW_017306408.1:661027-671027 GCF_000935625.1 Nanorana parkeri | reverse complement strand
TCACTGAACTGAACCCCCAAGCAGCATTGTCAGCAGTGCCTGCTGGACTTAGAATTCACCTATTCCCCACTCCCCCTCTGTCCTACTTCACAAGCATAGATTGATTTATATCCAACAAAATAATTCTGTTGCCTCATCTCCTAGGAGCCTGCACAGACACTGTGTGCAGGGAAAGAGCCCTTGGGAGATGTAGTTCTGGGGACATGCCTATACAACTAGGAACTGACCTTCTACACCTTTCCCTGCAATAATTTTACAAACTTGGTGATGATGTCACTCTGCGTAATTAAAGCTGTTTTGTTTCTCACTACAGGAACAAGGTAAGAATACAATAATAATGCTTTGTTTTAAAGAAGAAATGGGAGAATTGGGGGTAGATTTTGGCCATACCTGGACATGCACTTTAAGGGTCATTTTATATATTTGGTTTTGCTTTTTATTTTTTTTGATGTTATGTTTGATGTTTTGTTTTATGCTGATGAGTTGAAACACACATTTACTTATCATGCAGCACTCCGGGGTTGAGCTCTCCCTGCTGGAGATCCCAGTTCTGTTCTCCCTTCAGCCCTAGCATCTTACTACTCAGTACAGTGATGGTCAACCCCCTTGCCGGACCCAGGGACCCACCTGAACTATATGCAGATACTGGATGATTGAACCTGCAGTATTGTGTCCAAACGTCTTTGTTTTCAGAGATTTTCTTGACTGAAGGTTACATTTTATTCTTTGCAGAGATCTTTTCCAAAGCCAAAGCATTCTTGGGGTCGGCAGTTTTACACTGGGGTTTTCTACCCAGCAAGGATGATTACTTTCAAGTTCTCTGTCAGGCCGATGTTGTCATTTCAACAGCCAAGCACGAATTCTTTGGCGTGGCGATGTAAGTTTTCCTTCTTTTTTTTTTCCTTTTTCATCTGTAGTTGTGTAGTAAGAAGTTACTAATGCTTTCCACTGTAAACATGTTGAGCCATGGTGACTGATGTAACAGCCATGCTGACTCAGAGGGAGGAGTGCTGTGTCATTGGCTGTGGAATTGCCTACAAGGTCACATTGGCGTGTTCTCCATAGGCAGCAGATGCCTTCTTAAAGAGAACCAGTCATGGCTTGGCTTATGTAAGAATCGGAATATTCAGTCAAAATCCAAAGTTATTATAATTGTTCAGACTTACATAATACATATTTGACATTTCAGCATTAATATCAGAGGTTAGATATTATCTGAAGCCTGACAGTTACCGTCCTGATGTCTCACACTGTGGTCCAGATAAAGGTACCCCAGCCCATGTAATCTTATGGCCGTAGGAACGTTTTTAGCAAACTGAGAGATATTAGGCGGGCACGGCTTGGCACGAGGGGCAGAGCTTATGTTTAGAGACCAGGAAGTGGAAGCCATACTAATAAACTGAAAGCAATACCAGAGGGGCACTAATGAGGCTTTTCTGGAAAAGAGGAGGTGATTGCAAACACTTCATGGTGCCTATTTGTAGGCAGCACTTTTCATTTCAGAACAAAAGCAGTTTAACTTTAAAGTGACCGTAAACTCAGGAGTTAAATCTTAAAAATGCATTAAAGTTCCTTAACTATGAACAACAATGTATCTTATTTCTGTATCACTCAGCGGTAGATCCTCAAATCATCTCTGAATTGGTGCTGACACTGTCCTTCCTTCTGGAGGAGCCCCATGGTCCTTGTGTGTTGTAAAGTAGTCACCGCTCCAAGCTTGCTCACGTGATGGACTACAATCTCACATTTAGTTCAGGGACGTGCGGCCAGGGGAGGCAGAGCCTCACCTGCTATTATGAAGGAAAAAGCTGTCAGCTTCAAGTCTGAAGCTGACAGCTTTTTCTCTATTCAGACCGGCTTCTAACAGGTTACACAACAGGAAAAGATGAGGCGGGCAGGGGGAATGCCTCACCTAACACGGCCGATACTGCACGTCACTGATTTAGTTAGCTTATTTGAATTGAGATTGTAGTCCATCATGGGAGCGAGCTTGGAGCGGTGGCTCCTTTATAACACACACAGGGACCAAGGGGAACAAAAGTAGCCACCCTCCAGAAGGAAGGACAGTGTCAGCACCAATTCAGAGATGATTTCAGGATCTACTGCCGAGTGATACACAAATAAGACACATTTTTGTTAATAGTTGGGGTACTTGAATGCATTTTTAAGATTTAATTCCTGAGTTTAGTGTCTCTTTAACCTCTTGCCGTCCGCCCGTAGTAGAAAAACGGACGGACGGCACTGCTGCAGTGGCGGGTTGCCGTCGCCAGACGGCATTTTTTTTCTGCTCGCGCGCGCCCCCTAGCGGGCACGCACGGGCAGAAAAGACCTGTCCAATGCGAACACCCCGTACCGGGTGTTTCACATATTGGTTTAACATCGCGGATGTCAACTGGTTAAGCAGGCATAAAATGTATTTTTGGTGTAGCATCAAATGGAGTAGAAAAGAGTTAAAACCTCTGTCAGTTTTTGATTGTGGTTTGTTCTGGTGACCATTGTAACTTGGATAGAAAGTGATGGAAATCCCACATTTTTAAGTCATGTCAGCTGTCTAAGAGGGGAGTCAAACCTTTTCTTGTTGTATTTCCAGCACAAGAAGAGAAATGAAATGTCCCCAATGGTGCACAGACAGGCCTAAAAAACATGATTTCATTTTCTATATTTATTATTTTATATACAAATATGAAAAAATGTTTGGTTGTAGGTGTACTTGCACAGGAGGGTGATTACTTTAATGGGATCCTCACCTCCATGGGCAGTGCAGATATATACACTTTCTGGAAACCGGCATTATACTATACACTACTGAAACACCTGATAGGGGTGTATTTGTCAAAGAATTGAACTACATTGTATAAATTCAACCTACTACTCAACTGTCTCCAGACCTTTAAATATTGGCAAAGGAGAGCCAAAAAGGGTCCTGGACACTACTCCTATTTCAAGGCCTTGGGAGAAAGTGTATTGCCACTGTGGGCTTAAATGAATGCTGCATTTCATTTTTTAAAACATATAATCTGGTTTACAAATACAGCAATGCTTCTGTCTCTCCTTTCTAGCAAGAGACACACCATCACCTTATATACAGCCTTTGCATTCCTTTTCCTCTTGTTTCTACCACGTATTCCTCTATATTGTAAGCTTAGGTCTTCCTCTCATAGTTATGAAGCTATGTATATAGTATATGGCCAATGGGTTGTGTACAACTGACAATCACACCTTTATAGGCTTATTGGACATCTTATTCCAAGATCATGGGCAATAATGTATACTTGGCCCACTCTTTAGCTGTAACAGCCTCCAATCTTCTGTGAAGGCTTTCCACAAGATTTTGGGCGGTGTCTGTGGGAATAAGTTCCCATTCAGAAAAAATAAAAATAAAACATTTGTAAGGCCAGGTCCTGATGTTGTATGAGAAGTTCTGGCTTGCAATCAGGGTTCTAATTCATCCCAAAGGTGTTCACTAGGGTTAAGGTCAGGATTCTGTGTAGGCCACTTGAGTTCCTCCTCACTACTCTCATCAAACCATATCTATATGGAGCTGGCTTTGAGTCATGCTGGAACAGAAAAGAGCCTTCCCTAAAATTTTGCCACAAGGTTGGAAGCGCACAGTTGTCTACAGTGGCTTTGTATGCTGTTGCATTAACCTCATTGTACACAGCTGTTCTCAATAGACATGTGCACTGCCAAAAAATGTGTTTAGTTTTAAATTCGGGTTTGTGTTATTTTGTTTTTCGGGATTCGGGTGTGAAAGTCAATTCGGATTCGGGATTCGGACGAAATTTGTTAGCTGTAGTTCGTTCGCGCGTTCATTTCGTTTTCGTTTCTTATTCGTTTCGTTCATTAGTTTGTTCGTTTGCAGCAAAGTGACATTTGAGGGGGAAAAATGTTTTCCTTCTACGAACGAACCGAATAAGAAACGGAAACGAAACGAACGTTCGAACGAACTACCGCTAATGAATTTGGGAAACGGAAATTCGTATTCGTTGCATTCGTTATATCTGTAATTCGGAATTCGGATACATCCGAATGTCCGAATTTCCGAAAATTCGGAACGAAACGAATCGCACATGTCTAGTTCTCAATAATTTTGAGCAGAGCCCACATATATTTGGCCATATAATGCATTGGTCACTGGAAACATTTAATGCAGTTGCATATTCTGTATCACCTTGCTTGTTCCATTTGTTTTGTACAGGGTCAGATGAGATAAGGTTGTATAAATGAATAGCCCTTCTATTAACATGGAGAGCAGCCAATCAGATTACACTTTTCTCTCCGTAGTAAGGAGAGCATTTTCTGATTGGATGCATTGGGCGGGGTTACTTGCACTATTGTGCTTTATTTGACCATTGTAAATAACATTGTATGTTTTGTATTCTTCTTTGATTTCTGTTTCAAGTTTCTCTCAAATTCTTATTATTGACCTTGTTTGTAATTTGTCAGTCTCTAGCTACATCCATCTTTCATTCTGCTGCTGTTCTTTTATTTTTATTTTTCAGTAAAAATATTTAAAAGTATCTTATTTTTATTTGGTTGAAGGCTGTGAGGTAAATAGATCCAGCCGTGATTATTGGCTGCCAGTGGTGGCGGCTGTGGCTTAAATATATATTAATATTTGAATTATTGCAGCTCTCTGTGTACATGTTCGCAAATCATTAACAGCTGTACCCCCAGAATGAAATATTTGTGGAATCCATGTTAATGACAAACACCGGAGGATATGTATGAATCAACCAAAAAGCTACGACCTGTCTGGCTTGTAACTTTTTATAGAATATACAACAATTATTTTATATACAAAAGATTCTGCACTGAATAGCTAAACCATTTATTTCAGCTGCTGCATCTACAGTAGTAATATCACCCAACCTGTTAGGGTTAGTTCACCTTTTCACAGACTGAAAGGTGAACTAGGTCACAGCACCCTCCTCACCCCCATGGTCCCTGCTGTACTTGGCTGCAAAGACGACCTTCACCCGCCATCCACACCAGCTGGCATAACAGTCCCAACACTTGAAAACTTTAATGTAAGCTGTATAACAAGAGCATAATGCTTGCAGTAGCATCCGTGTTTGTTAAGCACAGTCATGTGACCCGGCTAACCAATGAGAATTTCTTGTGAGACTCCATTCGAAGAAATTCCAGTTGGTCAGTGCTGACACATGGCCTTACTGATCCATCACAATATGCAGGCTTCTGGGCTGTGTAGTGAAGTTTTCAAGTGCCGGGACCAATATACCACTGAAAAGGTTAATTAACTCTTTATATACAGACACTACATAAAAGGAACCCTGATTAAATTATGTGAAGCTAAACTCAGGAGTTAAATCTTAAAAATGTAAAACTGGTAATACAAATCGTATTTGTGTATCACTCGGCTGTAGATCCTCCAATCATCTCTGAATTGGTGCTGACACTGTCCTTTCTTCTAGAGGGTGGCTAGTTATGTTCCCCATGGTCCCTGTGTGTGTTGTAAAGTAGCCACCGCTCCAAACTCACTCCTGTGATGGACCTCAATCGCATGTTTAGTTTACTAATGTGCACTGAGCTTGTAGTCCATCACAGGAGTGAGAATGGACCGGTGGCTACTTGACAATGCACACAGGGACCATGGGGAACAAAAGTCCCCCCCCCCCCTCCGGAAGGAAGGACAGTGTCGGCACCAATTCAGAGATGATTTGAGGATCTACAGCCGAGTGATACAAAATGAAGTTACAGTTTTGGTACTTTAATGCATTTGTATGATTTAACTCCTGAGTTTAGTGTCTCTTTAAAGACGTTTCGGACACACAGATTTTTAAATACCAATTCAGTAGAAATGTTTTTTATTCAGTGATTTATGTATTAGAATATTTTGTAATGGACTGCACTTATTAGATGTGTATATGTATACTACAAATAAGAAGCTCTGTTATTTTTTCTCAAAATAGAAATCCACCAAGATCAACAGGCTTATGCTTTTAAAAATGTAAATTAAAGTGGAAATATAAGCTTTAAAGCTACACTCCATGCAGATATAAAATACAGAAATGAATGTGACTCTGTAGTCACTAATTAATCATTTATTAACCTATTTTTTTGAAACGCAAGCAGTTTTTGAAAGCAAGCACCTTTTTTCTCTGTTCAGAGAGAGATAGAAAGAGGCAACATGGCTTGGAGAAACCTCCAGCCTGCATATGACCACCATGATTGGCTATCATGGTGTTCACATGATCAGTCGCTACAATAATTGGCTCCCCGTTATTAGTTTAAGATATGCGCCTGTCAGTGAGAGGTGCTTCTAGTTCCCATGTGGAAAATAGGTTAATGACCTCTTAGCATGGGGAACTGTGCCTGGCAATATTAATCTACATTTATTTTTTAACAAGTGATTAAAGGAGAACTATGAGGTGAGTGAAAATCACTCATCCTCATAGTTTGAGCCGACCTGTGACAATGAAACTGTCGCACGTCGGCTCAATAGATGGGGAAGTGAGCGAACACATACTGCTGCTTGCTCACTTCTTGATCATCTCCCTGCAGAGAGCGGTGACTGTCAGTCACGGCTCCCCGCAGGGATTCCCCTCTCCGATCCTCCAGAGCTGACTGGAGGAAGGGACGGGGGAGGGGGCGGGTACAGCTGGTTCTTCCTCTAGATAGGCAGAGCCAGCTGTCACTCACGCAGCTGTGTGGATCTCAACAGCATTGTTGGGATTCGTCCCGGCTGCGGCACTCTCAGTATAAAGCGAGCTGCAGCTCACTATATACTGGGCTTTGGGTCACATGTCACATATATACTGAGCTTTGGGTTATTATATGTCCTCCCGTGACCCTTAAGAGAACTATGGGGAAAAACACTTACACCATAGTTCTCTTTTAAGCTTCAAAATGCATTCGGAGAACATGGTCTACCTACCTTGTGCTTCTGTTTTTTACCTTTATATGTAAAGCATGTGGTAACAGTTCACCACACAATACAACTTCCTTTTACGGTTCTAGGAACACCAATTTTTGTGTCTTTGAATGTGCTGGCCTTGTGTTCCCCCATCCCACCCATTGTGTCTCAAGAATTCAATCAAGAATATGTGGCACCTTTTTTTTTTATTATTCTTTAAGGCTGTGCAGAGAGCAATGATGGTATCAATGTGTAACCCTCTACAGCCAACTATTTTCTGATTGGATGTTATAGGTAGATGTACATTGAACCTCATTGTTCTCTATACAGCCAGACTGATTGAGTCTGTATATACTACATGCATCTCTCTATCACTGTTTTGATTCTTGAACCTGCAAATGGTCAGCATTACATATAGCAATTACACACAATCTACACAAAATAATATGTACCGATTTCAGGATTCTGCTTCATTACAAAACAGGATTAAAAAAATCAGTTTTAATTGTGCGAGTCGTACTCAAACAGAGACCAGGTACTGGGTCTCCTACCAGTTGTGGGCAGATGGACCTACACTACTGCATTTTACGATGGCTCATTTACCCGGCATTTTGAAATCCTTAATGGGCACAGCTGGCAGCAGAGCGCAGGTTTGATACGAACAGTTTAGACGTCTTTAGATGTAGCAGATGGAAAATTTTACACAAATAAAGTAGGAGAAAGTGTGCAATTAGTTTATTTTTCTTTATTTGCAGTTCCTGCTGCTGCTTCCTGTGCAGAACATCACTGTAGTGGATGGCCACTCAACATCCCTATCTCCAACATATCCCAACTTTCTGCTGGATATTTGCCTGATACGAAAAGTTTTGTTTTTTTGTGCTGAGGGAATCTAAACAGGGCAGGGCATCAAGGGAGAGGGGCAGTTTCTGGCAATACATTATGTTGCTCTTTTGTATGTGCTAAAAATGCAAGGTCCACTTATCATGTAAAAAAAAAACAGCTAATTTTTCTTTTTTTCAATGGTGATGCCCCAGGAGATTCTCCTGGAATCCTGGAAATGCTTGCAAGTAGTCACTCCAACTTCTTGCAAGATTTGGGATCCTCAGCTTCTCCAGGATCCTGGCAGAAGGCTTGGTGATGTCACCCTGACTTGAAGTCGGAGTGTAAGGTAAGTATTCTTTACTTTTTATCAGCTGTTTTTTTTATTCATCTAACTGTGCTTTTTCAATAGGAAGGGGGTGGGGTCTGCCTGCGAGATAAGCAGACTTTAGATTTTAATTTGAAATCAAAATAACACTCTATTAAAACAGTGCATGCAATGAGACAATTCCACCTAAAACTGATTATTAATTTTAGCAAAGTTGAACTAATTGTTAGCTTTTAATATCTTTTCAGGTGTACTGTTCCTGAACATCTTTACAAAGCCTTACAATAGTGTCATGCTTCCTCAATAATTTCCCTCGTAAATAAACCTTCGGGAACATTCGGGAAATGCATGTGCTGCAGAGTAACACCTATGTTACGGCTTTAATAGAGGGGTCAAGAGACACCCCATGAACATCCCCATGGTCCCTGTATGTGTTGTAAAGTAGCCACTGTTCCAAGCTCACTCCTGTGATAGACTACAATTTCATCTTTAGTTGACTAGTTTGTATTGAGATTGTAGTCCATCCCGGGAGTGAGCTTGGAGCGGTGGCTACTTTACAAGACACACAGGGACCATGGGGAGAAAAAGTAGCCACCCACCAGAAGAAAGGACAGTGTCAGCACCAATTCAGAGATGATTTGAGGATCTTCAGCTGAGTGATACACAAATAACATACATTTTTGTTAATAGTTGGGGCACTTGAATATATTTTTAAGATTTAACTCCTAAGTTTAGTGATATCAATGGCACCGAATAAGGCAAGTATGGCATTCCAGGGAATTAATTTACATTTTTGTTCATAGTTAGGGATTGCATTTTTAAAGGAGAACTCATCCTCATAGTTAGTGCCGACCTGTGACATTAAAACTGTCACACGTCAACTCTATAGATCGGGAAGTGAGCAAACCCATACCCGATCACTTCCCGATTATCTCCCTGCATCATCCCTGCAGATATGATGCCCCCCTCCCCTCTCTGATCCTCCAGCGCTGACTGGAGGAACGGACAGGGAAAGGGGCGGGCACAGCTCTGTCTCTAGATAGACAGAAGCCGCTGTCAGTCAGCCAGAGGGGTGCATCTTGACAGTATTGCCGGGATCCGTCCCGTCTACGGCGCTCTCAGCATAAAAAGGGCAAGAGCTCGCTATATACTGAGTTTTGGGTCACGGGAGGACATTACTATATGTCCTCCTGTGACCCTAAAGAGAGGTTACCCCATAGTTCTCTTTTAAGATTTAACTCCTGAGTTTAGTGCCACTTTAAATATTTTTTAGGTGGACTGATCCTTTGAAGCTAAGGTGGAAGAGTGTGGAACACAGTTGGTTGTTCAGTATCAGTAGAAAACTACCAAGTGTCAATTGCTTTCTATAAAGAAATGGCCAACGTCAAACAATGGACATGGAAGTCGCATAACTGTCGAAGATCTTGTAATTGTTGTAGTTTGGTTTTGCTCTTTCACATAAAGTATGCATTGTAACTTTTCTTTTTAAGTTTTTTTGTGGTCCTTTACCATGCCCTTTAGGTGCTGTAAAGGGCATAAAAGTTCTCTAGCGTGAACACGTCCTTAGTTCATACAGCTTGTGGTTTAGGTTCGTTGCTACTTTAAATGTCTCGAGGAATGTATCACCTCTGCAAAAAACGCAATACGAAATACCAGTTACAATAACTAATTGTAATCCCATCTGCTAAGTATGACAACATTAGCATTTGCATTTAATTAAAAACACCCTTAAAGCAGGGATGTTTTAATCACTTTGTTTTATTTACTCTCCGCCGGTGGCACTTATAATTTTAACTTTTAAAAAAAATTATTTTAATAATGAGGGATTTTTTTTTTCTGCTCCATGTGCGCACATTAAAGAAAAAAGCCTGTCGATAATTAGCAGCCTACTGTTATTACCAGATTCAGGTGTCACAACACTGTCTCATCCTCATTACAGTAAAAATATATATAAAAAAAAAAAAATCACCTATTGC
>NW_017306408.1:651060-660954 GCF_000935625.1 Nanorana parkeri | reverse complement strand
GTGGCTTGGAGGCTGCAGAGGCTCTCCAGAAAAGTAATTCATCCAGGCAAAATTATCTGCTAATTATATTTAGAATCAAAAGTCCAATAAGTATTTGCAGATAAATTGTATGAAGTGGACAGAATAGATCTGAATATTAAGATTCATAGATTTAGCAGATGATTTGTTAATTGCTATGAAGAAGGTCATTTGCGGACCATTTATTGCACAGATGAAGTGTACTCTATTTAGTGATTAACCCGCTGGTTGCTGACTCGGATGCTTTCCCATTCAGACTAGCTGTGGAATAGTTGATCCTCCTGCTGTTGAGGAGCTTCATGTGACAGAAGGTTGTGTCAGCCCATGGGTGGCCATGGTGCGCTCGGTCTAGCAGCGCACTAATAGCTTAACATCCCCAGACTGTTTGTTCCTATTGCACCTGTGGCCAGACTATGGATATCCAGCTGTTTACACATTGTAAGCCAACAGTAGCAAGCCACCACTGACCTCTGTAGCTGCATATACTCTGGAGAAGTTCATATTTAAAGTTCACTACAGAGGCACTGAAATCACAGCTTATTTTCTATGGCAGCAGGGGCTTGACAGCCTGCCATTTTTCTCATGTAAACATACAGCAGGAGTTGTAAGCTGTTAAAAACCTACTTCACAGTCTTTGTTGGGATCTTTGAGGATTAATTATTCCACAGTGCTTGCAGCAACAGAGGTCATTGAGGGCTCTTTTACTTCTTGTTAAGAATACATCAGTACTTTAATGTCCATAGTCTGGGCCCAGATGCACTTTGTCTCCCAAGCCAACGTCCCATCATAATTTGTATAGTTACTTCTCTATGCTCCTGTTTGATCTGCTCACTGGGAGCCACACAGCCTCCACTGCAAACTATAAAGGACGGTCCCTGGCTTCACATTTGCAGAGAAAATCACATTCATTCATGTCTATAAAGAGTGTGGATCTGGCAGAAGCGTGCACAGGGGAGTATAAGACTTTTGAAGGTGAGGGTTGGGGGAAGGGTAGCATAAAGGATAGTTATATGAAGGCATAGTTATCCTTTAAAATATTTGTGAAGCCAAAACATTTTTTGTGTGTTGGTTTAGTTTAGTTTGGTTAATTTTGATCTTTTCACGCATTTTTCCTCTTTATTTTCACCTAGTGATCCAGCCAGTAACACACTTCGTGTCCTAGCGTGATAATGCTCACTCACTGCTCTGTATCTATGGAGGAGCAGTATTGTCGCCCTAGGACAGAAAGTTGGTTAGAATTATAGAATACCTCTCTCTTCCATTCAATAACATGGGGGAGGGGGAGCTGTTCTGTAATTCACAGAGGAGAACTGGGTAGGGCTGATAACACTGCTTGAGATAACACTGCAGAGTGCACAGGACACATGACGGCACAGGATTTCTGGCAGGATCAACAATTATGTTTAACATTAATCAAAAACATATAACGCAACACTTCCAATAGATTATTACACAGATCAAAATGGAGCAAATAAAATAGGTTAATTGTATGGGATTTTGCATTTTAAAGTGAACCCATATCTTTAAAATAATAGCAAACACACCTTTAGAAATATTTAGTAATGACAATCTACAAACACATACTTCTAGATAATTGCCAGCTTTGTATTCTTTGCATTCCTTATTTCTCTTTTCTTCCCCGGTCTCTTTGACAGTGGCCAAGGTTACTAAGGGCATATTACTAGCTCTCTTATTACTTCCTGGATTTCTGGCACATGTGACTAGGACATGTGACCATGCACATCATCTCAGGGGAGGAAAATGCCTTTCGCTGAGATCTAGAAAGATTACAGATGAGATTTCCCAGCAATGCTCTGCTGACGACAAGGCAATCCCAGTGTGCATTGCTTTGGCAAACTGAAGTCATTTTGCACTTTCAAAGCAGGAAGTGAATGCTGTGCGAGTGTAAGTATTTCACACTCACAGCATTTTACACCTGACATGTCTATGTTATTATTAATCATCATACATAGAGGGATGCATTGGTAGAATGTGATTTTTGAGTGTCAATGTCCGCTTTAGGGCCAGTCCACACCATATGCAGTTGTGATGCAGTCCGTTTATTTGACTGCTGCAGTCAAAATACATCACAATGCTTTCCTATGGGCTTTCTTGTGCCTTATTCACACCATTGCAGTGTGAATTAAGCACAAGAAATATCATAGGATAGCATTGTGATGCATTTTGACTGCAGCAGTGAAATAAACGGACTGCATCACAACTGCATATGGTGTGGACTGGCCCTGAAGCATCTTGATTGGAGCGTGGTCTCTCTACATGATCAGGAGATATAACTAATGCCAGCCTTCATCCTTGCCACCCCTACCCTGTGTGAAATTAGCCCTCTATTTCCCTACTGGGGTGCTCTCTGAGCCTGTACAGCAGCATGCCTGCCTGTTCACTGCTCCCATGTCCTATGCCATGTTATTCCTGATATACATGCAGTAACGAGTCATTACCATTGGCAAGAGCATCGGATAATTAAAGGTATGCTGAATATATTAAGGTGTTTTAGTGGGTTGCACTTTACAAATGTCAGGAGATTGCAGGAGCCTTGTGATTAAGCAGAGGGTTATATACTCTTACTGATTACATGAAATTACAATACAGGGAATAAATAGAAATGAATTAGGCGCCAGCAGCAGCATTTTCGGAGACCTGTCTCTTGGAGTTTGTCCAGCACTGATTGCTCTCAGATAAATAGAACATAAGATATAGGTAGATCGGTTAGAAAAACTGGCACAGGGTAGACAAAGGCTGTAAATCCACACCAGTCAGTCATGATATATTTCCAGCAGATCATGGGCCATGTTAAAGCAGTTCCAGACGAAAAATATAACAGAAATATGAATAGCCCATTAAAAGACAAAACAGCAAAAGCAGCTTTCACTGCGATATTCACCTCCAGTCCTCAGATTATCCCCTTAGTGCTTCTTTTTTCTGTCACTAGCTGTTTTCAAACTGATGGTCAGCATCATTCAATCTGCTCCTTTTGAGCCCAGGTTGCCCTGGACCTGCTCCAGCCTGTGATTGGACAGTGAAAAGAAAAGCAGCACAGTGATTAGCTCATCTCTTTGTCAGTGTGCATTTTTCTCCGGATGCTTCTTTTCAGCACTTGAACTGATTGGCATCTTGTGCTTCTTCTTTTTCCCACGTTCCAGCCCTGCTGTATAGAGACTGCAAGAGGCTGATATCAGGTCAAATTCAGGTATTTATGCTGCTGCTATAAAAAGAATACATTTAATGGTGTTAATAATTACAGTGCTGCATTAATTCGTGTCTGCATCTGCCTAGAGTTCAGCATTTGCTGTCTGTCTCCTGCTTCAGTACTGGCTGGTTCACGGACCGGCATCTAAAATACAACTAGTGATGTCAGGACTGATATGTATACTTGTTATGAGTTAGTGAATAGGAAAGTATTAAAGGGCATTCTTTTTAGCCAGCTGAACTTGAGCTTTAAAATGACACTAAACAATCTCGATACAAATTAGTAAACCAAATGTGAGATTGTAGTCCATCTAAAGAGCGAGCTTGGAACGGTGACTACTTTACAACACACACAGGAACAATGGGGAGCAAAAGTAGCCACCCTCCAGAAGGAAGGACAGTGTCAGCACCAATTCAGAGATGGTTTGAGGATCTACAGCCGAGTGATACACAAATAAGATACATTTTTGTTAATAGTTGGGGCACTTGAATACATTTTTAAGATGTAACTCCTAAGTTTAGTGTCACTAAAGACAGCACTGATATCATTGGCACCGAGCAAGGCAAGTATGGCATTCCAGGGAATTAATTTGTGTTACGATGGCCATACATGTACTATTCTGATTTTACCTAAACCTACTAAAAATATGTCATTTAAAAAACTGCCTAAAAAATCCTTTCCTTTTGTATCTTGATATTCAGGTTCTGTACTACATTTGGTTAATCTAAAGCAGATTGAAGAAACAGATTGTCATGTCTATAGTCAGCTTTAGGCATTACATTTTTTTTATTGTTAGGTTGTTAAGTTTAAGAAGTATTCAAAGTGAGCATTGCGATTTAGGTTGAAGCTGAACTCAGGCCACCAAAAATGTAATAGCCTCTATAGCCAGAAAGGATATAAATCCATCTTGTGCGCACCAAATGCCTTTGCAAACCTAGTTAATAACTTGTTTGATTAGCAGTGTCTGTGCAGAGAGCAGAGCTGTGGGAGGGACCCAGCAGGCCCCACCCACTACAGGCTGCCTGCAGAGAGGGGCAGAGACAAGACCAGTCACTCTACACAAGCAGAGAGCGGACCTTTACACTCAAAATCAAATTCTACTAATGCATCCCTCTATGTATGATGATTAATAATAACATAGACATGTTGGGTGTAAAATGCTGTGATTGTGAAATACTTACACTTGCAGAGCATCCAGGAAGTGAAAGGAAAGCTAGTAATCTGCCCTTAGTAAACACGGCCACTGTCAGAAGATTGGGAAATAAATACAAAGCCGGCAATTATCTAGAAGTATGTGTTCGTAGCTTGTCATTACTAAACATTTCTATAGGGCACAGGGAGCCTGGGATCACCGGCGGAGGGCGGGGGAGTGCACGGAGGCACAACATACAAGCGATCCGGACTGCTTGTATGTAAACAGCCATCGCTGGCTGTTTCAAATTCTTACCGTTTCCAACTCGTACGCACGCAAGCACAAGGGCGTTTTAAAGCGTCCACCCACATCTAGTAGGTGCCCGTCTGGCCGTTTTTGTCAAATTGGCACTAAACTCAAAATGCTCCCTAACTATTAACAAAAATGTTTGCATCACTCAGCTGATCCTCCAATCATCTCTGAATTGGTGCTGACACTGTCCTTCCTTCTGGATGGTGGCTACTTTTCTTCCCCATTGTCCCTGTGTGTGCTGTAAAGTAGTTACCGCTCCAAGCTCACTCTTGTGATGGACTAAAATTCAATAAAGATTAGTAAAGTAAGCGTGAGATTGTAGTCCATCACGGGATCAAGCTTGGAACTTTACAACACACACAGGAACCATGGGGAACAAAAGTAGCCCCCCTCCAGAAGGAAGGACAGTGTCAGCACCAATTCAGAGATGATTTGAGGATCTATAGCCGAGTGATACACAAATAAGATGCATTTTGGTGAATAGTGAAGGTATTTGAATGTATTATTAAGATTTAACTCCTGAGTTTAGTGTCACTTTTATACTAAACCACAGAGGGCGACCCTTTAACTATGGGGCAAAATGTAACCGTATTCAACAATAATAAACATCCTATACCTTATCACGGCAAGATGGACTTGTTTACTTTGTCTAATTTGACACTTGACAGTTAAAGAAAATACAAAAGCCACAACCAGCAAATGTATATACACCGTGTCATTGAAAATAAGCAAGAATTGCACAAAAAAAAGTCAGCGTGACCTCAAATACTTTCGGAAGAGAAGGGAGAGAGGGGGAAAAAGACATTTAGAAAGCCCAATTCCTTCCATGGTCAACCCATTTGGCCGCATTTCAAAACCATTTTACATAAACACAGTTAAAGACCTGTTTTGAGTTTCTTTTTACGTTTTTACGGGCCAACAAAAATAAAAGTATATTTTTACATGTTTCGTACATGTCAGTTTGTTGTCATTATGTAGTGAGACAAGGAATACACAAAAAGAAGGGAACAAAAAAAAACACAGACGCCAGTCACAAACTATATTTAAATAGCTGTGAACAGCATTGCTGAGAATTATGCGCATTGCAGCAGTTGAGGATCTGTGTTGGTAGCGTTTGGCCATACGTTGCAAATGAACATTCTTAATTTCTGCCGAACGATCAAGGAAGAAATCTGTCTGTACTTTCGTGTTTTGTTTTTTCTGTTTATTTGACGATTAAAAAAATGTGTTGAGCAGCATTTAAAGAACCAAAAAAAAAAACGGCATCTCCCTTTGATTTGATTTATTCCGTGAGCAAACATATGCTATGTGTTCTGTTATATATATCTAAAACTCAGACATAATCCACAGAACATTTGTATAATATTTTGGTCTGTATTATTATTTTATTTTATGGTTTGACACCTTATTGGGTTAGTACAGGGACAGGCAACCTCCACAGCTGTGGTGAAACTGCAAATCCCACATGCCTCTTAGGGTCATACCTGTGACAGTCGGTCTTCCAATGCCTCATGGGATTTGTAGTTGCACCGCAGCTGGAGTGCCAAGGATGCCTACCCCTGCTCTACAGTAAGTTGTTTGACCTTTTTTAGGGTGGAAAGTGGGATCATTGGCGGAGACAAAACAAAAGTTGCGTTTTTTCATCAAATTTTATACTACAATTTGCTAAAGAGCACTGAAGGCAGTTAAAGGGTTTCTAAACCCGCCGGTTTTTTTTTGCCTATATCTACTGCTAGCAAGAGGTAGATATATGCAAAAAGTGGAAGAAAAAAACCCCGCTTTAACAGCAGTTTAAACTTACCCCGTTGTCGCCGCGGGCTCCCGTCCGAGAATCTGAAACTGCTCCGGCGGCCAAAAAGCATCCTGGTGCGGGCGCATACGCAGTTTGGATTTTCGGCCGCGAGACGAGCAGAGACACAAGGTAAGTCTATGGACGTGTGCACCCGCATGCAGATACTGCGGGATCGGAAGTGCCTGCAAGTAGAGAGGAGTCAGCGCTGGATCGGAGAGCCGCACCGCTGGAGGGACAGATGAAAACATCAGGAAAAAAGAGGAAGATCGGATTAAGAGACATCATTTAAGGTAAGTGCTGACATTAACATTGGGGGCGAGGGAAAACATTTTTTGACTTTAATGTCACTTTAAGATCAGAATGAACAGGCAGCATGCATTTTGATCCTACAGCAAACTCAGACACTGTGTGACTCATGTGTCTGCAGATTGCAGGGTCATACTGCAGCTTCCACCTTCCTTTCATGACTCTGGGAATCATTCCTGTGGCTGTCAAAGTCTTGAAATGCCCCATGGGACTTGTAGTTTCACAACAGCTAGAATGATGAGGTTGCCTATCCCTGGGTCAGTACTTTCTGATCTGACTACCAAGGTGTGACCATATAGCCTTTCTGTATTGAGGCTGTACTACAATTCTGTGATAGTTCCATGGCACAACCAAGAGTCACTCCTACTTTTACCGCCTCACTTATGAGCTTTCATGATAGTAGAAGTGAATCTGATTTGCTATACGAGTCACATGACATGTAATGCTTATGAATTGAGTAGTACTGTAATAATTGTGACCTAAAGTGATATTAAACACTCAATTTAAAATGTGATGTATACTTACTCCTTCAACTTTTGGTCTGAGAGGACGGGCAGCATGGGAAACAGGCACTGTAACGGTCACGTGACCACTCACGGCAGCAGTGTTATGTCCCTTATCCCACTGATAGCACTGTTCAAGCGAGCTCTTGTCCCAGGCCCGCCTACATCAGCACCATGTAGTCCCTCTCCATTTGATAAAGCAGTGCATGTGTGCCCTTCATTGGGTAAAATGTACACATCTTTGTCACATGACACGACCACCCTTACCCCTAGCGCTGTGAGAACAAGGCAGATGCATGTTCATTACCAACTAAGGTGCGTATGGAAGGGTGGCTCCATTGGACCCTGCAGCATACTATAGGACTAACCATGTTTGCTTTCAGTGTGCCGCCTGTCATTTCTTTGCAGTGTTCATTGGAAGCCTCTCTGTATTTCATTACTGTCTTGAACGTGGCTCCACTGCCTTGCAGGGTCCAATGGATCCACCCTTACGTACGCAGCTTAGCCTGTGATGGGCACACATGTGCCTTGTTCTCATGGCACTAGGGGTGAGGGTGGCCATGTGTTGTGACTAAGGTGCATGAGCTTCAATCCAGGAAGGGCATGCATGAGCTGTTTTATCAAAGGGGCAAGAGGGACAACATAAAGCCGACATGGGTAGGCCTAAGCTATTTTTTTGTATAAATTTGGCATGTGTCTTTAAAGCTGGGTTCACACCTGGGCGTTTTTCAGCACTGATCGAAGCGCTGCAAAATGCTCAGCAAGTGAAATCCCATGAATCCCTATGGGCATGGTTCCCACCTGGGCGTATTTTAGCCAGTAGAAACGCGCTGAAAAACGCCCTACGCCCAAACAAGTACAGGAGCTTCTTTGGGGTGTATTTCAGCGCGTATCCATTGGTATTCCTGAGTGTGGATCGGGGTTAACAAAGCGCTAACCCCGAACCACACTCGGAATACAGCATAGGTCTTACCTTGTCCGCGATCCCCGCTGTGTCCTCCGACCGCTGTCGTCTTCCGGGTCTGTCGTCTTCTTCCCGAAAAAGAAAATAAAGGGGAAAAAAAATCATACCGCCAGGGAGGTATAAAAACGCATGTTTCACTGAACGAAAAAACGTGCTAAAAAACAAGCTGAAAAACGAGCAGAAAAAAAGGCGCCTATAGTACGCCCAGGTGTGAACCCAGCCTAAACGTGACCGGTTTTGCTGGTGATACATTATGAAATCTGAACTCCGGGCATTATGCAAAAAACATCATTTAATCTAGTTATGTATTCATAAAAAAATAATTAAATGTATTTTTTCACATAGATCTAGCATAAGAAAGTGAATCAGCTTTGACATCAACCTCCTCTAACCCCCTGCTTAGCAGCACTCAGACTGGGAAAGGCCGGGGCAGAGCTCTGAGCTATTCAGTTGATATGCACATCAAAGTAAACCTGTAAATATGCTTTGAATTGGAGAGAACATAGGGATGACCTAATCAGTATGCTGCTGCTCCTACGTTGTCCAATCACAGACTGGGGCAGGACCCGTTTGTTTAACTACACTGTAATCTGCACAGAGGTCCAGGAGCTGCCTCTGTTATGCCCGGATATGTACCTGGATCACAATGCTGGTGGAACAGATTGGGAGAGACTGGGGAAGAGCTTTGAGCTATTCAGTTGATATGCACATCAAGCTAAAGCTTTGAGTTGGAGAGGACATAGAGATGACCTAATCAGTTTACCACTGCTCCTACGTTGTCCAATCACAGGCTGGAAAGGGTTCCGGTTGTTTAATTACAGTGTATTCTGCAGGTCCAGGAGCTGCATCTGGTATGCAATTGCACCTGAATCACAGTGCTGGTGGAACAGCCTGGGAGAGACTGAGGAAGAGCTTTGGACTATTCAGTTGATATGCACATCGGTAGGAGAGAACATAGAGATGACCTAATCAGTATACTGCTGGTCCTATGTTGTCCAATCACAGGCTGGGATGGCTGCAAGTTGTTTAACTACAGTGTAATCTGCACAGAGGTCCAGGAGCTGCCTCTGGTATTTAAATGTACCTGAATCACAATGCTGGTGGAACAGAATTACAGATCGTTTGTCAGATATTACATGTATTCCAATGTTGTGTGCAGGAACTTTCTAAGAATTACTTATATGTTTTCTATTTACAGGTTAGAAGCCGTTCACTGTGGCTGTTACCCCCTGTGCCCGAAGTCTTTGGTATACCCCGAGATCTTCCCAGGTAGGAACACCTCCTCTTCTCTGCCGCAGCACAGCGCTAATCCCCCGGCGGGGTTTAAGAGCCTGGAAACCAAAGTTATGCAAGAGCATTTGTTTATTTGGCGAAAGCGACATGTTAATGTAAAAAAATATATACGTGATATAATGCATTAGGCTGGGTTTATCCGTACCATCTGTTTCCCACAATGGCAAAATATTTAAAATATCTCTTTTGCATTAGTCTCGGGTGGGACGCAAGTTCTGTAATACAGCGAAGGAGGCTGACATGGACCTTATTGTGAATATGCACACAACTGCAGATGGCTACATGGATTTTATTCATGTTTATAAGTACACATATAAAGGCAAATATTTATATTACATGATATATATATATATATAATACAGAAAG
>NW_017306408.1:641788-651010 GCF_000935625.1 Nanorana parkeri | reverse complement strand
ATATGGCTTTGTGAATTTTTTATTACAACTTATATTAAAAAATGCACAATTGTGTTTTATAGATGCACACTTTAAAGGAGCTTAGAAAGTGCAATAATTGGCTATTTTTCAGCATTCTCGTGAACGCCACACATTGCGTTCAGTGCTGTAAATGCATTTGAATTGGCATGCCTTTTTTATCATGTTGCATTGCATTGATGTGTATTTTTTGTTTCAGCAGGAGCCAAAATATTTATCTTTTATACATGCTATAGCGTCTTGTGATCCATTGTAAAGCGTTGCAGGGCATTGTGCTCCATTTAAATGCAGCATGCTCTGTTTTGACCCAGCGAGCTCCATCTTGGTGTGCACTGAGCCTATAGGAATGAAAGGGTTTAAACCTACCAATGTGTTAAACCTACATTGCTCATCACAGGCCCAATGCAGCCCAATGAATGGAGTGTGAATGGGCCCTCAATTGGTGTGTTCCATTGCATCTTACTGCAACACACCAGAAAGAGCTGTATACATATTGGGGGGAATTGATGAAAACTGAAGCAGACAAAATCTAGAGCAGATTTGCATAGCAACCAATTAGCATCTCTCTTCAGTTTGCTCAGTTGGGATTTGAAAATGAAAGAGAGAAGCTGATTGGTTACCGTGCAAATCTGCTCCAGATTTTGTCTGCTTCAGTTTTGATAAATTGACCCTAGCGCACATATACAGTGTCAACCAACGCACCTACATTTCGGCTCACTGCTAACCATGTATGAGAATGAGCCAAGAGGTGCACATACATTTTTTTGGGCTTATTAAGGGCCCATTCAAATAAAAAAATAAAAAATGTATTAACATGCTCTGTGAATCGTCTCATGGGGCCAATTAACATCTGGCCCTATGGACGATTCTTAGAGCCAGATTATAATTGTTCTCCCACCTAGGCCATTTTTAATGTGACTACAGAACTTTACAGACGTTTTATTCTGTACACCTTTAAATCAAATAAATGTGTTTTCCATATCGGGAAAATGCACTCATTTGTATTGTGTTCTATTTCTCTGTCTAACACAAAGGAATGGGTTTATTTTGTATGCAGCCCGTACTTACCCTATCATGATCTGAACCAGGAAAAAAGTTCAGTTCCCATAATGCAATTTGGGCTTCCCCTTTTGTGTCTATGCTTTGTCAGTCAGCTTTCTTGAGGGGGGGGGGGGTGTGCACAGACACAATAAAGCTACGAAATGATCGCTTAGATTTCTTAAAAAGCAATTGAAATAGGGCCACGTGTGCAGAACAAGCTTCCAATATCTTGTGAAATCATTTAGAACAATATTCCATTTTTTGATTGCTTACAGACCGTTATTTTTGATATTTGGTTGGCATATATACAAAAAATGGTCTGTGTTTGGTTACCTTTATGTAAATACGGACATTTTAAAGGGAAGCTGCCATTACATACTTGTTTTCAAGGTGCAGGGTTCGGGGCTGTCATCCCCATCCTGTCATCATGGTCATAGTGAGTCACTGACCTGGGGATCCCCCAGAGACAGGCTTTAAAATACATGAACCATGGCAGCTTCCATGTTTCAGACTTCACCAATACATTGTAATGCATACTAGGATATGTTATGCACTCACGTGTCTTAGACTGTAAAGCGGGTTCCAATCTCCTATTGCCTTCTTGGCACACAGAAACCGTGTCACCTTGAGCAAGGAAACCTATGCGATCCCGAAACGTTGGTTGTTTTGGCATATATGATGTTATTCGCAATAAACAATATTTTCTTAGCATTTTGGATAGCTGGTGACTTATCTTCACATTTTTTTTAAATGCAGGCCAATCTCAGTCATTACTGAACTACCCCTTGGTAATTTCACTGGATTTTTTTGCAGCATGGTGGCAGATTGACATAACTTTAGGAAACACACCTCATAATGAATGAATAATAAATATATATATATATGTATATATATACTGATGTTTGGGGTCCTTCTATAAGATGATATTTATTTTCTATTTGTTATGCATTCTGTTGTTTTCTAAAATGAGTTTAAATCCACACAAACTGAATTTGCAGAGAAATATAGACATCTATAAACGACAGCTCTGGTATGTATAGACTAGCATTGCAGATTGTAGAAATAAATATATGAGTGATGAGGTCATTGTACCAAAAATAATAAAATAAAAAAAAGACTTGTAGTAGTTTTGCTGCTCTCTACTTTGACTAAGTATCTCTTCCCTTACATTGTGTTACATTAGAATAATGCATTTTATTCACCCCCAAGGAGATGTCTAAACAGAACGCGTACTCTCTTATTTAACATTAAACATCATCGTGAGCAAAAGGTAAGCTTAGAAAATCAGGCTTAAATAATGTAAAACACAAGACGGCACAGAGCAATATGCATTTTTAATTAGTAAAGTGACTAATATCGAGTGTGTGCTTTGAGGTTTTTGTTTCATTAAAAATGTATCTGTTTTTCCTGCAGCGGAATATCTGTATTCGACACCTGAACAGCTCTCAAAAAGGCTACAGAATTTCTGCAAAAGGCCCCATCTCGTACGGAGCCATCGGTTTCAGGTACTGCCCCCAAACAATTTTTAAAGATGTATAAAAAAGATTTTTTTTTAAAAATCACACTGATTAAATTGCAAAAGTAAAAAAAAAGAATAAAAGAGAGAGAGGCTGCATAATTAGTATACTTACTTTGTAAAGCATTTTGTTATTCCGGGATATTAGTTGTTATGCTAACAAGGATTAATTGAACTACACGGCGGTTGTATTACCATAGGTCTGATGGTAGACTTACACTTGAGGCGCCCCTGCTTCCTTTTTAATTTATTGCCTTTCTGAAATGACTGTCCTGTACTTTTGGACCCACGAGGCTTATAAAAATGAACCTGGATTAATGCAGCTCATTAGCTTTAAGGGAAAGTTGAAAGGGATCCCTTACAATTAGACTAATGAAGATAAGCTCACATGACTATTAGGATATTATTTAAGCATAAAAAAAAGAAGAGAGAAAAGCAGGTGATTGTTATCAGGTGTGGAATATATTTTTGGCGTTTTCTATAGACATTACCGCGGGAATTAAAATCCTTGTGTCCTTTGATGCCCTTCAACATTACAAGGTTGCATTACAACATTACAATAAAAATAAAGCATTTCAGGCAACTGTACTGGATAACCTTTTTTCTTTCCTTTTTTTATGAAATATAAATTTTCTGTATTTTTTTTTTTACTTTATTCCTTCTTAGTTTTTATTTTGTATGTTTTTTTTTTTGTTTTTTTTTAGTTGATATTGAAAAAAAAATGACCTTTTTTTTTCTTTTACTAGCATTGAAACAAATGTTGATGTTTGACGTTCATCGCCTTTGTCTTAACAGCAAAAAAAGAAAAAGACAGTGTTTTAGATTAAACCAAACACATTGTGCTTATTACAGCTGTCATGACGAGGCAAGGGAGGTTTAACCCTGTCTGTGCTGCGGGGAGGCTGTGATAGAGGTGGTGGGTGGAAAAGGAGGATTTTGGTTTCCCCGGATATTTTGATGATGTGTGCCCGATGCAGAACGACATAGCGCATCTGTAGGAAACAGTTAAAGCATGGGGAAAAATAGAGATAGGAACGGAAAAAAATGCAATTTAACACCCAATTTCAAGCTCATTATCTTTCATTGTCTATTAACTTGGCAATGGTTCAGGAGGTAGCTTGTAATAGTTTAAAATGCTGACTGCACAGTTCCGAGGCTGCGCATTGCTTTGCAAGTCAGTAGAATTGAAGGCAGTTTTTAACCTGCGATGAAAAAAAAAAAAGGCAAACCCACCCAGAAGGCAGGCAGGTTTATGATGTGTGGAACCCTCAGGCCTTATGGTCTTCCACTCACTCTGCTGCAGCGTGTGTGTTCCAGCATTTTATACAGCAGACAGATCCATGTAAGACAGTGTGGGGTCTCTACTAAAGAGTCGTCATATCTGGGTTTCCCTGGCTGCAGCCTAGGACGGGTGGAAGCTTTTAGGACAGAAAAGTGAGTCTCAAAAAGCTAAACCCTTTTGATGTTTGCTTAGCAGTAGATAGCAGTAGATTAAAGCTGAATTTGAGGTAGAGCTGCCCCTTTAAAATGTTGTTACGCCAAAGGCATTACATGGGCTTCCTGGTCATGTGATCTCTTGATTGGCTGTCACAGTGGTTAGGAGCCCTGCCGATCATGAACAGTGACCATGGAGTTGGCGCCGCATCAAAGCCCACCGCCAAGCTGTGCAAACAAGGAACGTGTTGATAGCAGCAGAGAGCAGTGACAGAGCTTATCAGTCTTCTGCTTTTCCTTTTACTGTGCAGTCACAGGCTGGGGGAGGTACAAGACCTGCTAGTTTAACTCAACTGCAGTAGGCAATAATCAGGCTAGACAGGACTGTTCTGAGTAGCAGAGCTGTGCAAATCTCAGAACTGGCTAAGCAGAGATACAGGACGCCAGCCAGTGCCGCGTCCTGGGTCTTGGGCAGGATGCCAGCCCGTGGCCGCGCACTAACAACCAATCTAGCCCCCGTCGTTTTGAGTGCAACAACCGCCACCCATCCCCCTTTAGCATGCACCGAAAATCCCCCTGTGTGGTAGCAGGCTTGTTCCTGCCACCGGAACAAGAATAGATGATAAATCTTTCAATGGGGGAAACTAGTTCTGCTGCCCACCAGGTATTTCCCTCACTTTATAGAGGGATCTCACTTCCTGTGGTGGCCATCAGACAGGAAGTAAAGGGAACAGGATGGGATGCAGATGGGGAAAAATAAGCCTCACGTACGCTATGCAAAATTACTAAAAACGTTTTGGCTTCACTTCCACTTTACAATACTGACAATAAGCATTTTTATTTTTTGCACCAAAGAAGGCAATTTGGAGAGGGCTCTAAGAATAATAATATTAATAACAATAATAATTATTATTATCATTCAGGATTTATATAGTGCCAACAGCTTGCACCGCACTTTACAAAATGTACTTATGTTAGTTGGGTTTATATCACATTCATCCTTCCAGAATTGTAAGGTGGAATTCTGCTTTAAGTCTGTTGACATTGCTGTAAGTCACAAATCATTGAAATCTGCATGCTTAATATACATTTAATCTGCAATATTCGGTTACTATGTATGGATACAAACCAGATGTGCCAGTTATTACTGTGCAGCGTGTTACATAACTTCGATGAAACACAAAACTCAGACTTCGTATGCAAATCACAGTCTACAACCGTTTACTGAGATTGGGTTCCGCATTTACATTCGCCATCCTCGCCCTCTATGCGCCATTCCAGGAATTTCACATCACGGTAATTGTTACACCGAGCCACAATATCCACACGGAATTCTTGATGCAGAATGTCGCTTTGCATACATCAGCCAGTGGCCTGTTGATCTAAAGATGAGTTGCAAATGCTGAATCCTGTGTCTATCCATATAGTATTACCCGGGCGTGATTTCAGGAACAATTGACAAACACTTTTTATTGGGTCCCCATGTGTCTGACAATCAGGCATTTGTGGAAGTGTTCATCAATTATATTCTGTTCATAGTCAGTCTTTTGCTTCTGAACCGGGTAGAAATTCAGCTCCCACAATGCAATTGGGGCATTTCTCTCTGTTCAGCTCTGTGTAAGCTGAGCTGTCTTTAAAGAAGGAGGCAAACAAAGGTACTTCTAAAGAAAGGGGGTATCAACTTCCACATGCCTATAGGAACATCCATTTCTGTTCAGCTCTGTGTAAGCTGTGCTGTCTGCCTGCCTTTAGAGGAGGAGGTGAACAAAGATATATTCTGAGAGTGCCGGAGAATTGGGGTGGGGGTGGGGAAGGGGGTAGGGAGAAAGCATTAACAATTCAGTAGTAACATTTTGTCTTTCTGTACTGTCTGTTAACCTTTAGTAGAAGAGGTGAACAAATGTACATACTTTCTGGGGGTGCTGTCTACTGGGCAGCACATTAGCCAGTCTCACATCAGAAGGGAAAAATTGTTGATTGGTTATATATATATAGTAATTTCAGCAGCTTCTCCTTTTTTGAACATTCTCCTTTTGATTATACTAGAGGACTTCCTAAAATCAAACCTGTGCTTTACCTATGCAAAAGGTTTACTTGAATGCCTCCTTCCCTGGTAGCACATACCCAATTTTCTTAACTCTGCCGTTCACGTGAATGCTTCCTCCCCTGGTAGAGCATACCTACCTTTTCTTCGCTCTGCTGTTGACTTGCCACAAGGCAACCCAGGCAGCAGCCTAGAGCCCAGTGGATGTCTAGGGAACCCATCTTACAATCGTCATACTCTTGCAGTAAACCAGAAGGGTAGCAAACAAGCTGTGCACCCACCAGCTTTATTTACAAGGGGAGGATGTTGGTGGCAGACCATGCCAAAACAGAGAATCCAAATGAGGCGGACTGTCTGAGGTTATTGCATTACTTATCAATGTCAATCGCAAAGAAAGGGGAGACCGAAACTGCTACTTTGCTTTGGGCCCCATTCTGCTTTATCCTGTCTCTGCCAGTATGTGGAGCACATACAAACTCAATGCAGATACATGTTTCATGCATTCCTAGCATGAGCCTTGTACAGGGCAGTGACAGTAAGATATATATGCCTGTGCATTTTATTTATTTGACATGCCTGCACATCCTCCGATATCCAGAGGAACATGCATCAAATGCAAACTTGTATCGGTTCATGGAGTAAAGCATTACCATTGCAGAGACACCTATGCTTAGGAATAGGTAACTGTTCTCCAGTGTATTTCCAGAAATCTCTACCATGTGCAGAATTAGAGCGAAAAGTGGAACATCAATTAGACAACAGAAGGTTGGTAACAGCTCTGTATGACAATCTGTTGGGAGACGAGTCACAATCGGCCTCCTCCTGAGCACTCAGAAGTTTTCTGAGCAAAACCAATTTGTGTCTGGCTTAATAGAACCTATCAAATATTTTCTGGGGGCAACGGATTCTAAGAGGTGAGGACTTTAAAGGAAAACGCCACTTTCACTTGAAAATAGATATAACCGAAATAAACTGCTTCTCAATGCATATTGTAACTTGTTATTAATAAAGAATTTTCCATTTCAATCTGGAGACACCTATTTGTAAAGCTATTAGAACAATTCAAATGTTACTTATTTGTAACCTTTGCAACACTGTGCATGTGCTGTATACAGAAATGTAATTTCCTCTGCGTGTCATTGGCCCACGGTTTTTCCCAGGACTGGAAGTCAAAGTACACACATTCCCTACAACAAGAGCTTTGTTTTTGCTGATGTACTTTCAGGGAGTTCAACAAAGGTATATTATCCCACCTGGCAGTACAGGCATTGGGAAGGACTAAAGTGGTAGCCAGTGAAGTAACTATAGCCATAGCAGCCCAGGCGGAAGGGGGCCCCATTAGATTGTTGAGGCAAATTAAACATAGAACAGGTGAAGATAATACAGTACTTTATTAGGGGTTGGAATGGTTGGCGTTGACTCTCATCCCCTGTAAAGTTTACAGTGTAGGGACAACTTCAGATGCATAAGAAGAGTCTTTGAGATCTTGGCATCGTTACAGCTCAGAGAGAGGTAATTTGGGGGAGGGGGGCATCACAGTTGAGGTATGGGTTCCTGTGATTTGTAGTTACAGCCCTGGTGGTAACACCAGAAAAAAAGCAGGTAAGGATCTGATGCTCTGGAACCAACATGTCAAGACCTGATAAGTACATAAGTGCTTCAGGTAGTGAAGCAGTGATAGAAATGGCAGGTGTCTTTACCCCCTACAGCATCTAGGTCAGTGACCTAACTTTTTTCTGATGCCATTAAGCAATACAGATTAGTCCAGACCCTCCCTAGTATATGATTGAACAATTAATGTGGACTTGATTAGGTAAATCCTGTGCTTTTCCCGTGCGGTAATCATATTTATCGTTCATCAGGAATCTGATTGAAAGGCACAATTTGAGTATTTATGAAGGTAAATGGCTTCTCACTTTACATAGTATGGCCGTATTCTGTGGTTTTTTTTTCTTTCTTTTTTTCCAGAAGTTCATTTTTAATTTGGACTCTACAAAATGCCATCTTTATCTCCCATTGCTGTACGAGACAAAAGACGTCTCGGAGCAGCCGGTGCGCTCCCTTCAGAGTGGAGCAACATGGCAGGGGAAAAGACATGTTTATATAAAAAAAAGTCGTAGTTACCACGATGAGGGGATCGGATAAATAGGGTGGCAGATGGATACACATTTGGTGAGAGGAAAGTACACATCCATTTATAATTTAAGGCACTCACAATTGAAGAGGGACCTTTAGGTTGTAAACAGGGAGCTGGTGAGAAATCCGAGGGAAAAAAAATATAAGATATTTGTGTGTTGGGAGTCTCAGGATATTGACAAAGGCAGGTTTCATGCAGATAAATAAAATACAGTATATTGAATAATACAAATGAAGAGAAATAGGATTATTAAAATAAGTGTCCCTTTCCCTCCCGGGTTTTTTTTTTTCTGCCTTCTTATAAATAATGTAATTCTCATATTTAATTTGTATACAGAGATCTCTCCTGTTTGTTGTGTGGATGTGGGTTTGTGTACAGAGATACCAAACTGTGTACAGAATCTTGGGGAAAAAAAGTACAAAATACATACAATGTTTTGTTTTTTGGTAAATACAGAGAAATGGATAAAACTTAATTCTGGGTAGATATAATCAGTAATTTGTGTAATTATTATATTATTACTATAAGATCATTTTAATACAGTTCTTATAGGTGCTTACATTTGTCTTTATGTCAGCTTCCCAAAACCCTCTACACAGCAGCAATCAGACTAAGTATAAAGTGGTAACCAATCAGGCTCTACTGCATTGCATAGTGCTGTCAGTCTAACACTGGAAGACTGTTGACAGGAAGAGAAAGCAGAGTGATGACTCCTTAGTGTGCCAACACAGCCTAACTTATGAGTGATTCTCATTTTCATCATGGCTGCTTCATGTTTTGAATTCCTATCGCTGCCAGTATAGCTTTGTTCTAGGTGGACATAAATTGGTGTCTGTAAAAGAGTGTGTTTGCTGGTTCTGAGAATCATCCTCTGCAGTTCTCACCAAGCTTGCACAGTGCAGAATCATGTGATGAGAGGCTGTATGCTTCAGAAGGGCAATTAAAAGTCTTGAGTGGTTTATATACAAATTAAAGGTAGTGCGCTTTGGGGCTCCTTCCATTTTCAGTGCCTTCTGGATAATGTGAACAGCG
>NW_017306408.1:604531-641689 GCF_000935625.1 Nanorana parkeri | reverse complement strand
ACAGGTTGTTGAGATTAGGATTTCTTTGCTGTGTTTCTGGGCTTAAATAGTTGTCCCACCTTCAAGAGGGAAGCTTCTTCATTGGCTACCCAGCAGGTATTTGGCAGAATTCATCTTCAGACCTCTACTTTATAATTTGTCTGTAGTCTGCAAATACTATCTAGCCCAGTGGTAGGAGGTATAGTGGGCCTCACTTGTGACCCTTAACATCACTTAAAGGGCCGCACATAATGTTCAATATGTAATGGTAGAGAGGCCTGTTGGAGACCACAGGCATGCTGTAGGAAATGATGTTTAGAGACTGTGGACATGCTGCAGGTTTGGTTGGAGACTGAAGACAAGCTGCAGAAGACAATATGAGGCTGAGGATGTTACTCAGGAAGGATGTTACTGTGGAAGCTAAAAGAGATCATTGCTATTATGCCTTTTCAATCCATAGCTCCCGCTACACAGAGCTTGAGTTCAAAAGCTGCACATGAAGTAATAGAGGGCACTAGGTTGGGCACCAATCATTTGATAAAGTTCAGCACATATGGGATCTGAGGTGGGCCCACAGCCTCTCCTTTTCAAAACAGCTTCACTGTGCAGATGTACATAGGGGAGGCTGTGCCTAGAATCCTAACACAAGTCTGTAGGTATTGGGCATCACAAGTTAGGTCATTTGTCTGTAGTTGGGGGAGAGACACCGTGCTAATGTAGGATCAGAGCTAGGATTCTACTTATTAATCACGGAGCATGCACAGGGTAGCTTTCCTTATCCTCATGCTAACTAAGTTATAGCATGGAAGCAGTCTCTTATAACATAGCAGAAGTCTTTAACAGCCACTTGTAACATGGCAACGGTCCCTTATAAGCACAGCAGATGTCTTTTATGACTTGGAATCTATCTTTACAGGACTGGCAACATGGCAGTCATCTTTTTTAACTTGGACTTAGGCTTTAATGGTCACTTCTATCATGGCAGCTGTCTTTTGTAACACAGTAGAAATCTTTTGTATTTTAGAATCTGTTTCTTGTAAGGTGCCATCATTTCCTTTTAACGTATGTCTCTCTCCAACAGGATAGTCAGTTTTACCATGCAGCAGTCCTTTGTAATGTGGTAGCTTTATCCTGTTATTTATAACACAGCAGACCTTTGTAACATAGCAGCTGCCACCAGGAGCGTCTAGGAGGATTGTGATAACTAGGTTTTTTCAAACTTCATGTAGGTTATATGTATGGGTCAAGAAAAATTATCCTTGCTGCATTCATAACCAGGATTCCTTTGTGGATATACCAGCGAGTGCTCGAAATGACTGCGGATGGCGCCGCCACATTGAAGACCGTCACCAGCACACCGAAAAGATGATTACAGCAATACAGAGTTCGTTTATTGAAGAGTGCTGTCCCTTATATGCAAATGAGGGACAGCACTCTTCAATAAACAAACTCTGTATTGCTGTAATCATCGTTTTGGTGTGCTGGGGACATTCTTCAACTATATGTATGGCTCAGGCAAAGATCTACAGAGACTCAGCTCTCTAACTACAATAGGCTCAGTGAGGAGGCAGTGCTAGAACCAGAATTGGCTACATTTTTTACAAGCTCAAAGTTATATAGAAAATCTGAACACCGGAAAGGAATTAGAATCTTTAATGGTTACTGTAGGCATTTAAATGCGGCCAGATATGTATGCATGGTCAAACCACTCCCCCAGGGACCACCATAACACTTTGGAGCCATGAACACAGTGGTTTTGTTAGTGAATAGGGTAGGAGAGGAGCGACACCTCCAGTTGAACCCTGGGCTGCTTATCTTAGGAGAAACTTTAGGGAATGGAACTGGTTTCCTGCCAGTGAATTATTCTCCCAGATGGAGGATGGGTATCGGGGATAGGGCCTCTTATGGGTATTAAATCAATGCTGGTTCCAACCCTAAATGGGTAGACCAGCCACCTCATGTCTATGGTTACCTTTAGACTGCTAGAATGAAAATAAGAGCCATTTAGAAGAAAACTTCCATCTCCTGTGTCCATATAAATGGGGAAATATTTTTTTCGGACTTGGATGTGTCATTAAGTACATATTTAGTTTGAGATTCTATCAGACATCATTTGTTTCGTCATCATCTTGATCATATTAAATAAGCAATGAGATGTTTTCGTAACTGCAGCTAAATAAGGAATAATTCCATAGCTAATTAGGCCATGTTTGCATTGTTCTGTGATTAGCCACTTATCATATTGTCTGGTATCGCTATACAAATAATCACTGCAGCCTAGAGGCAAAAACAACCCAACATTCCCTCTGTGCCACCAGCCGGGCCGATTCCCACTGATGTACGGCTGACCGCACTGTCTCCATATGATGGCTTCCAATCACTCAGAATAGCAGGCCGCTGTCCCCTTAATGAAAAACAGCCTCACATGTAGTGATATAGGAGCTAAATGAGGCTTCCCGGCTGCTTGTTGCTTTTAATAAAACACTTTACATAGACTGCAAATTATTTTCATTTATTGATGACCTCTGTGCCTGCTCCATATTTCTATTTTTGTAATAGAGGATATCCACCTTTTGTGTGTGTGTGGGGGGGGGGGGCTTTTGTGTGTGTGTGGGGGGGGGGCGGGGGGGTTTGGGCTTTGATGTCCTAAAACTGATCTTCAAACAGCTGAATACATTTTCAAAATGAATATATGATAACTGTCTTACCTGCCCTGAGGGTTTATATTTCTGTGCGTCCAGGCCTGAGATTTACACAGCTCTACCCGACATCACAGCAAGCATGGTGACCTTACTTTTCTCTGGTTTAATTAAGCAACACAGCTAGCGCCCCTTTTTCTGCAATACGCATACCCACACCTGTGATTGGATAATGAATCAGCAGCAACAGAATGATAAGGTCATCTCTCTGTCACTACTCCCTCTGCCTGCCAGCATACAGTTATCAGCATATGTTAATGCCGGTCACCTGATTGGTCCGATACCAAGTTATTATTCAAGCAAATTTGCTAATTGCATTCAAATTGAATTTAATGGTTGTTTTTTTTTTTTTTTTTAATAAAAATAGTGCTTAATTAATTTTTTAATATCTGCCTGGAGTTTAGCTATAAAATGGAGTTCCAGCCAAACCTTTTTTTGTCAATTCAGTAATATTTATTGTCCCTGTACAGCTGCTGTAAATGGGGGTAAGACTATGATAATAGAGGCTCTTGGTACAATTTTTCAACCTAACTGCATACCTATTTCTGTGACTTCAAAATCAGCTGAGTCAAAATCACTGATCCTCATATTTCGAGCCGACGTGTGACAATGAAAATGTCACATGTCGGCTCAATAGATCAGGAAGTGAGCAAACGCATACCGTCGCTCGCTCACTTGTCGATCATCTCCCTGCAGAGAGCGGTGGCTGTCAGTCACCACTCCCCACAGGGATTCCCCCCTCCCCGCTCTGATCCTCCAGCACTGACTGGGGAAATGGACGGGAAGGGGGCGGGCACAGCCAGCTGTCATTCACGCCACTGGGTGGATCTCGACAGCATTGTTGGGATCCGTCCCGGCTGAGGCGGTCTCAGTATACTGCGAGCTGTAGCTCTCTATATACTGAGCTTTGGGTCACGGGAGGAGGTTAGCTTATGTCCTTCCATGACCCTTAAAAGAACTAAGGGGAAAAACACTTACCCCATAGTTCTCTTTTAAAGTTGAATCTATTGTTAGATGCACTTACACTTCCCTGCCCCACAGCTTCACATCTCAACATCTTGAAGTTCTTCCTTAAAAGGATTATGTAGAAATGATATGAAGAATATTTCTTGTTTCCTAAAAGCAACCAATCAGAATCTTTGTTTCATTATCAACTCTGCACTGCAAAAATAACGTTTGAAAGCTAATTGCCAACTAAAGGCAGCAAGATATTTTCTTGTTGGTATATATTTTTTTATACATAAGACCATGAAACAATCCCATTCCCGTGAGGGAGGGAGAAAGGAAGGAGGTGTTTCCATCCTCTAAGCCATCCAGCTGTTGTGTGCAGCCTAACCGCTACTGTAAAAATGAGCCTTCAGAGAGCATAACATTTGCTACCTTTTGCCATCTTCACAGACTATAGGTAGCTCTGCTCATGCATGTTCTGATGTTGTCACCACCAGAAAATCTTCTCTGAGAAAAAGTTTGCAACCACTGCTGAAGCAAATACATCTAGGCAGCAAGTGGATGAAAAGAGACTGCAGGAGATCAGTACCACTGGGGAAAAAAAGGTTGAAACAGTGTTCTTTTTATTGTCCCTTGAGAGACACGAATCAGAGAAATGTGTAAACAGTTGGGTTATACTGCTGCTTACAGGAAGTGAGAAATTCCATCTAGAGTTTTCCTTCCCTTTTTATTCATATTTTTTGCTTTATTTTTCTTTCAACTACTTTCTTTTAACTACTTAGTATACCGTAGACATTTTTTTCTTTGGTGACTTTGATAAAAAAACAGTGCTTAAGCTAGTTTCTACACAGCAGCTCTCTGGATCAGTGTATTGCAGCTCTCTGGATCGGTGTAGCCTTAGCAACAACATTGGAGGCCGTACCCAAACACTGCTGGACTGAAGTTTGTTGGGCTAGCCTAGAATGTGATCTTTAGGCATTGGGCTCGGCAATGTGGTGCTTTCCAGACCTTCGCCTGAAGAGCACTCTCCGGGTCCAGAGCTGTGGCACAACCTATGGTGTGGCCCAATCTCTGAGGACACGCATGCATACTATGGTTGGTCAGGCTAAGGTTCTGGGAGCTACCTCACAGTGGGCACCATTTTAAATGTCCCGCCACTGACATCTTACCACTATAATGGTCTTCTCAAGGACTGGATTCTGATGCCATCCTAGGTGGGATGTTGTGCGTGCATGCTCTGCGCTTTTTCTCCTTCAATTCATAAATTGGAGGTAGTAGCATCCCACTGCTGCTTCTGTATCTGAAGCACCCCATGGATCATCTGGTCTCTGGTTTCAATCCACTGTCCACCTACAGGGACTTGGTCACATCCAGCCACCAGCAACCCTCATCAGCTCCAGCTGCTTGGATTTGTGAGTATGCAGGCTATTTCCTCACTTGGGGCCTAGCTGTTTTCCACTATGCAGTACAATATGTCTTTTCAAAGGCATACAGAGGACAGTCCCATTGCAACAGGTTACTTCAGCCTCTACTGGTTCTAGAGGCTTATCTTGGTATTCTCACAAGGAACCGATGCCTGTAACATAGATTCTAGGGCCGCTATTACTAGAGGAAACCATCCTCCTTTAAAGTCTTCTATTACTCCGTCGGGTGATTCTAAGACCTTTCCTTTGTCCACAAGACCCCTTATGTCTATTTTGGATTTTATGTCCGTGTATGCACAATTAATGGAGCAATCTGCTTGCATAGGCTGTAAGCACGCTCAGGCGCACTATCAAAGTGTGCCTGAGGCCCCTATTACTATGTCTAATTCAGATTCAGAGTCCTTGCAGTCTAATACTGAATAAACTGTATATTAGCAAATCTCATATGACTCAGATTTAAAAGTTGTTTGTAACCTCATTGATGCAGTACATTCTACCCTGCATTTGGAGGATCAGCCTGCTGTTCCAGGTCTAGGGTCTTTTAGAGCTCTCACAGCTGTAAAAACCTTCCTAATACATTCAGTATTTAAACTGGAAACAACCTATAGAATCATGGGTCCCTTCTTACAATGTGAAGGAGTTAAGTGGCCTCTGCCCACTATTGACCACTCCTGTCATACACCTTAACAAGCTTACCACCAAACAGGTTTATGGTATTTTTACCTTTAGAGATTTCACTGAGGGACAATTGGACTCCCTACTTGGGTCTCAGTTTAAATTAACTAGTATGACTGAAGAGGGTGGCCTTGATTTGTGAAAGCACGTCACTATGGATCAAATCCCTTATCGCAGACCCCTTCAGCACTAGGGCAAACCCTTGTGTTCTTGAGATCCTGGAAAAAAATTTTGGAGCTCTGTGTTTCAGCTGTGATGGCCTCTTACAAGCATATAAGCTCATATAAGCTCACATGAGAGTAATGTCGGTTCATATCCATAGGTCACTTTGGCTACATGCCTAGGACATCGAGGATATGCCCATGCAACATCTGATTCACGTGTCTTTTTGGGCCTACCCTTAACAGTGTCCATTCTGATGCTGCAATTGGTCAGGCTGTACCTCTATCTCAATTGGTAATTTAGTGTTGTTAATCACCCCCGCTTTCTCTTTAAATAGATTAAAGATAAATACCCTTCACCTTTTCCCAGCTCGAGGGTACCTTTCCCTTCTCTCTATTTAGATTTCATGTTGTGAGGACTCTCATATTCATAAATATCTTTTAAGAAAGGACTGGCCAAATCTCAGGAGCCAGGTAGCCAATGCTTCTTAAAAAGTTAATGATTCTCTGTCCTGGTATGGGACTTGGTGCTCTCAAGTTGGTTGCTGCACTTTCCATATTGGTTAGGACTTCTTCATTTGACTTTTGCTTGGGTGTTGATCTCTTCAGATACTCTTTCTGTATTATTATCTTCACGTATATTGGATCATTTAGTGGCTTGCCCACTCCTCAGTTGAACACATTTTGGAAATCCAGACTTTTTAAGCATCCCTATCACTCCTGGGTCACTTGTTGGATAAAAAATAAGTCCATCGAGGAACACTGGTATCCACCCCTCTGTGGTTTTGACTCATGTCCTGCTTGCTTAAAAAACTGGAGCATGATGGTTGGAGGTGGGGTCATAATGGGACTGGCTTAACGTTTTTCGTTTCCCATTAACCTGACTGTTTAAGAGTTCCTATCATTCCTCTGTACTTTAATGGGCTTTAAGAAAAAGTAAATAGTACATTATAAGTAACAATTAATACGTACAGAAATCTTATTTTTCTAATAGAAAAACACATGGAGATTATTAATGATGCATTGTTCTTTAGCAGGTAATTTGGTTAGAGTTTACATTTTCTTAAAAGAAAAAGAAACAAAGTTTAAGCTCCTGTTCGTTTTATTTTTTACCTATAATACGCATGAGATTACATTGGTATATTTGGGTTCAGAATTGATGAATCATGCTTGAAGCAGATATTAAATCATGCCTGTATGCGTAGAATATATATGTACAGACATTTTCAGCTACTGGTGCATCCCAATAACCATTTCCTATCCACATAGGTTCCTGCTCATTTTCCGCAATTTTAAACGTATGCATTCCTTATTCCACAATAATATAGTCCTGTGTATATGTTATTCATAACTCTGGCACAACAATGATGTATTATTTATAGCCTTTGAATGTAAATACACACTAATGCAATATGTTCATGTTTAGAAATTGCTCATTTTTCAGGACAAAGCTTCCTCATCACCGAACAGTTAATATCTTTTTTCAAGTCGCCTTATTCTCTTTTTTTTTTTTTCCGCAGGGCGAGACGGTGCCGTATTCCTGGGCAGCACTGAACAGTGAATTCAGGTCTCTCCTCTCAGCACAACCCAGCGAAGATTTGTGACAGATGGGGCTAAGTCACAAACTTGCAGCCTCAGGCGGAATTTGTCGAACTTTTTCAGAACGTTCCAGTATTTACCTGATCAGAGAAAAAGAGAGAAAAAAAATCTGCGTAGGAAGCAAAGACTGGCTGCTTGTCATAGCTGACACAGGGCCATCTGCCACAAACCTGTGGCAGATCGATCCCATCATCTCTGCCACCACCCTGGCTCAAATGATATATACGTTCCCAGGGAGGTTGAGATAGCTGCACATGTCCTCTGCCTCACATGCAGGAGAGCGAAGGGGGAAAAAAAAGTCCTGTTGTATTACCGCAGTCATGTATCCCATATGTGGTGCCACATCGAATTTCCGGATAAATCTCTTTTTATCCTTTGTACTGGATGACACAGTGCCTGCGCTCCTCTCTTTTTTCTTCGCCGCCGCGATGGCAGCCAAGCTACAGCTTCAAACATTCACACTTGGCTGGGTTTCTACCTATGTTGCCAGGTTATCATCGGAACCGTATTGTGTCCTCAAAGGGCCACAGGGCCTGAGAGGAGGATCAGAGTGCGACCGGGCTAATTGGGCAGCCATCCATGAATTGTTCTGCAGGCGACGAGGCCGCTGTAGAACAGTTTTTTTTTTCTTTTTTGCAAATTAATGACTCTCTGGCACAGAGGTTTTTAAGTGAAGGTATTAATAAGAGGTCTGGCAGGTATTCCCATGATTCACGGAGTTACATTTGCATTTAATTAATCTTAAAGAAAGCCTGCAAGATAAACAGCTGTAATTCATAGTAACTTGGGAAATGTCTTGTGTAGTGCCATCTATTCGATAAACCAGAAGCTCCGTACTTCTTTCACAAGGAACAGATAACGCAGAGACAGATGACTTTACATCATAAATCTTTACCTTTTTTTTTAATACTTTCCCAGATAAGCAGAATCTTCACATTCATATGTGAATTCATATGTGAACTCTACATTCATCTTCATATTTCTCAACGCTGGCTTGTTTTTATGATTTTTTTTAAAAAGAATTGTGCCAGCCTTCAATAAAGTGATTTATGTAAATGTTTACTAAATTGGTGTTCGTTATTTCTGACATGAGAAAGGAAAGGACAAAGGCTTCAAAACAAGAAGTGTGCAACAAGGAACACTACAACGTAACTTGAAGATAGCGATTTCTTTCTTTAGATATGCGCTTAGACTTCTGCAAGCGAATCGGCCCTTTTGAGCATTGCTGATGATAATCTGATGGTAGTACACCCCATGGCGGATAATGAGCCCACTCTGTTGTCAGAAGACCTGATGAAGATCTTCAGATCCGTCAGGAAAACTTTATGTTTTTAAAGTATATCTGACTTGATAAGCATATGGAGGCTTCCTTTGATGCTTGATTGCTATGCTGACCCTTGGGGGGGGGTGCTTACCCTTGGGTGGGGGCTGCGATAATTGTGATCCAGCTATGAAGAAGCTGTAAACATTTCCAATCACCCAATTTTGACCCGTTACTATAAGAAACTTTTTAGTTCTCATCTTAAAGAATTGTTACTTTCCATTAATGCCCAAGTATTACTTTAAGGATAGTGAGTGGTAATAATGGTGTTGGCAGGGAAATATAAGAGATTCCCATTGTGGAATAGGATTTCACAGTTCCCCATTTAGACTTGTGTGTTGTGCATTAAAACACTGTTTTTTACAGGCCATATTGCAACATTTGTTAAAACCATCTATTTAAAGTGACACTAAACTCACGAGTTAAAGAAGAATTAAACTCTCCTTTTTTTTGCATATATCTACCGCTAGCAAGCAGTGGATGTATGCAAAAACATTTAAATACATTTCAAAAATTACCAAAAAGGTAAACACTTACCTCTGTCTCTGCCGCTCGCTCATGGCTGTACAGTAGATCTGACGCTTCACGAGTGGCCGTGAAGGAGGGTGAGACCGGGAACATGCAGAGTAGAGGTCATCGGCGGGGAGAAAAGGAGAAACATGGGGGAGGTAACTGTACGTAGCTGTGAGCATGCACATCGGACAGACACTGAGGAGTCTGTGCTGGATCAACGACTGGCACCAGAGCATGAGGGATTGCTGAATACAAGTGGAAGGAAGAAGATGATTGGATCAAGAGGCATCATTTAAGGTAAGTCCTTAAAGCAGCGGGGGGGGGGTATTATGCCGACACTGTCCTTCCTTCTGGAGGGTGGTTCTGTGGTCCCTGTGTGTTGTAAAGTAGTCACCGCTCCAAGCTTGCTCCCATGATGGGCTACAATCCCAATACAAATTAGTAAACTAAACATGAGATTGTAGTCCATCACAGGAGTGACTACTTTACAACACACAGGGACCACAGAACCACCCTCCAGAAGGAAGGACAGTGTCGGCACCAATTCAGAGATGATTTGAGGATCTACAGCCGAGTGATACACAAATAAGATGTATTTGTTAATAGTGAAGGTAGTTGAATGTATTTTTAAATTAAACTCCCAAGTTTAGTGTCACTTAAAGGATAGTAATCGGTAATAATGGTGTTGACAGGAAAATATAAAAAATCCCAAACATAGAAAATGATTTCACAGCTGCCCAAGGCCCCATTTAGACTTGTGTGTGGTGCAATAAAACACACATTTTAACAGGCGATACTGCAACGTGTGTTAAACCAATCCATTTTAGTGACGTGTGTTGTAGTGTCATTCACTGTCAATGGCACCCATACTCGTTGTGACCAGCTCACTAGGATGCACATGTATTGCTGTATGCCTTGCACCAAAAAAAAAAGGTATTTGTTTTGGTCCAATGTGGTCTGTGGGCAGCCTATTTATAATGAATGGAACGCTTAAGCATTGATGGACCTTAAGTCATTTTTAAAAGTTGGGGTAGATTTAGCAATATCCACTATGATAGGCAGATTTTTAATTTCTCACCATTATTGATGAGAAAACTGCTTATGTTCATCTTGTACCCAAACCACAGACATGCATGAAAAACATATTTTAATCCAGCTTTTCATTGACTTTAAAAATTATTAAATGTATGCCAACCGGGCTCTTTTGTTTTTAATTGGTGCTGTCATTGTGACAACCGTTTTAGTATATGATGTTTTTAGGTATATAGATATTGCAATTGTGCACGAAGCACATTCCACCAAAGCCAGACTTATCCTGGGGCTGCTGTTGTGATCAGCCAGGAAGAACCACCATGATTTTCCAGCTATTACATCAAGAGAAACTAGGCAGGCATCTGTGCACGTGCATTACCCATAAACAAAGTAAAGCATTTGTACCTTGCACTGGGGGTCCCTGGTTCAATTCCCGATCAGTTCACTATTTGCACAGAGTTTGCATTTTCTCCTTTTGCTTGTGTGGGTTTCCTCCGGGTACTCCGATTTCCTTCCACACTCCAAAGACATGCTGTAGGGTTATTGGCTCCTGTCTAATACTTAATTGGCTCTTTGAGGGCAGGGACTGATGTGAACATGCAATATGTAAAGCGCTGCATAAATTGTCAGCGCTATATACATACCTGTAATAAATAAATGTTGCATTGTTAGGCCAACTCTTGATATATCTATCAGCAGAACAGCAAGGAGGGGATTCGGCAAGGAGGGGATTATCTAAAGCATTTAATTCGGGCTACTGACAGTAGCCACAAGACTCCCCGTAACTTAACTAATATGTAACCTTCTCTTTTGCTTTCACTGCTGTGACTGTACAGCCTAAGTGTAAGCATGACATAGAAAGAAGACAGCGTGCTGGCTTAAAAACCATGTCTTGGATTTATTTTCTGGATGGAAATTATATAACATGATTAGTAACAGAAGGGTTGGGCCTACAGGAAGGGTTCCATCATTCATGTTTGACTAGAGCGGCGTAACCTTTAATATGACCCTAGTGAGGATATCTCCTGAGGTCTTGTGATGCACATTAACTATGGAATGTGCTCTCTTGCTCTGCCAGGCTTCTGATGCTTAATGTCCTCAGTAATTATAACTCCCCATTCAGGGAAGTCTGCCCTATTTCTCAGTCATCTGTTACCTGGGTCATGTCACATTTCTCTGCTCACTGGTCCATCCTCCCCTCTGTGACCTGCATTTTACTTTATCATTGGTAACATATTTTCATACTCCGTCCCACTATTTGCCTACACCTCGGGATCAAGATGAGTATTTAAGCTCCTTGCTTCGGTTGCAACTACGGTAGTAGGAGTCATTGTGCAGGGGTGAGACCTGCTAGCCATGGCATTGTCTTTGACAGCGTTATGTGTCAGCATTTAGCAGTTACGTGTCCTCGCAGAGTTGAGTGACAAGAGATAGTAATGACTTGTCAAAGGTACAGTCAGAATGGAACATTAAAACTGAACTCAAAGCAGATAAAAAGACACATTAATGCAGCTTTGTTTTCATTAATACATCAATTCTTTTTTTTTAATTCAAGCAGTTTAAGTACTTGAATTTGACTTGGTATCAGCCTCTTGCAGTGTCTGTACAGCAGAGCTCCGATCTTAAAAGAGAGAAGCAGCTCTATCTGGCAGGGCAGGAGATCTGATCTTCCTCTGTTGCAGTTCAGTGACCCTTATTTATGTTCTACCCAGGCCCTGTGACTGGACAGTGAAAGGAAAAGCAGCAGGCTAATGAACTCATGTCCATTACTCTCTCCTATCAAAATGTTCCTTGCAATTACATGAGCGCTGCAGCATAACTAACAGTCTCTTTGTGCTAACAAGGCTCTTGCTGATAGGAGTTAAGAGAAGATTCACACAGAGACATGTTCATCAGTCTGCTGCTTCTCCTTTCACTGTCCAGTCACAGGGTTTGGGAAGGAGACCTGTAAAGCTACATTCACACTTACAATGTAGCTGTGTTTAAGCATTCCTGCATCAGGCGCTTGCAATCTCCTGCAGCAGGAATCCTAAATCTGGCGCTTACAAGCGGCAGCTGTCACCCATTCAAGCCAACGATCGGGGGACAGCGGTCGCATCTGAAAGCAGCAGAACTCTGGCACACAGCATGTAATTGTATGTGATACAGATTACATGTGGTTAGGAATAGATCACTATCCCTGGACGCACGATCAATGTGATTGATACAGATTACGTGCAGTTAGAAATAAATTAATATTCCTGAATGCATGATCAATGGGATTTGGGACTCCTGCTGCAGGAAATTGCAAGTTACTGATGCAGGAATCCCAAAATGCGCCTCAAGTGTAGGTGTGAATGTAGCTTAAGTGTTACTGAACTGCAGCAGAGACAAATCAGATCTCCTGCCCTGCCAGAGTTGCTGCTCCCTCTCTAAGTGAGAGCCCGGGTGTACAGGGACTGCATGAGGGTGATACCACGTCAAACTCAGGTACTTGCACCGCTTCCATAAAACTACTGACAAAGTATTATTAAATACAAAGCTGCATTAATTTGTGTCTTTTATATCTGCCTGGAGTTTAATTGCTACTTATTATTTTGAACTACTAGAGACTGGGGTTCTCCTTTAGTTCTATATTTGTTCTTACTGGACAGGGAGTTAAAATGGTTCAGGTGTTAAAAATTATGCATTGTGGCAGCCATGCCATCGTCCATTCCCTTATCATCTCCAATAACATTGCCAGCGTTGGTTGCTGTTCACTGGCTCTTGCAGTTGGCGTTTGGCTCTGGATTGTGTGCTGCAATAACACAGGAGTGAGGGGGGCAGAGAGAGAAATGAGAGATAGCACAGTGCTCCACTCTGGTGCTGTGAAATCAATGAGATGTGTGTGCTCAGTCATGCCTAATGTGTACACCAATAAGTAAAGCCTGGAAATACAATTCCCAGCATGCCACATTGATGACCCTGCCATGTATGATCTTCCACATACACTCACACTTTGTATACAATATGTGGCCAAAGTTTGTGGACACCTGACCATCACACCTACTGTATGGTCAAAAATATGTGGACACCCCTCCAAGTTATTAAAGGAGAATTATAAGGAGAGTGAAATGCACCCATCCCCATAATTAGCCGACGCGTTAGACCGAAGCTGTCACACATCAGCTCTCTAGATCGAAACTGTGTTGATCGCTCAGTTCATGGCCTTCTCCCTGCAGAGAAAGGTGACAGTTAGTCACTGCTCCACGCAGGGATTCACCCCTTGCCTCTCTGTTCCTTCAGTACTGACTGGAGAGATGGACGGGGGAGGGGACGGGCACAGCTGGCTCTGGCTCTAGAGAGGCAGAGCAAGCTGTCAATCAGGTGGTGGGGTGGATCCCAGCCACAGCACTGCTCTGCCAGCATATAGTGTACAGTAGCCTGATATATGCTGAGTTTTGGGTCACAGGAGGACATAGCATATGTCCTCCTGTGACCCTAAAGAGAACTATGGCCAAAAAAGGTTCCAAGTTTCCAGTCAAGAGTACTGTTATTACTACAGCATACAAATAGATATTAGACAAATGCACTTCCATCCTTGTGACAAGATTTTGGGGAAGGATTTTATGTTCCATCATAACTATGCCCTTGTGCTCATGGCCGGCTCCATAAAGACGTGGTTTGGTGAGGAGGAACTCAAGTGTCCTGCACAGAGCCCTGAACACCCATTAAAATCTTGGTAAAACGCCTTCCAAAGGGATTCCATATTAATACCCCTTCAGTAGTGTAGGAGTGATGATCAGGTGTCCACAAACATTTGGCTATATAACATGTATGCAGTCAGTGATTTAATAGTATATTGAATCCATTAGGGCAGCACAGTGGCTTGGTGTTTAGCACTTCTGCCTTGTAGCACTGGGGTTTCCCGGTTTGTATCCCAGTCAGGGCACTGTTTGCAAGGAAACCCGTGCATGGGTCTCCTCTGGGTACTCTGGTTTTGTCCCACATTCCAAAGGCATGCTGGCAGGTTAATTGGCTCCTGTATAAATTGGCCCTGTATGTACACATGTGAGATAGGGACCATAGACTGTTAGCTCCTTGAAGGCAGGAACTGATGAGAATATGCAGTATGTAAAGCGCTATGTAAATTGTTGGGGCTCTATAATACCTGTAATAATAATTCTGTTAGCTATGTATTCAATTAATATACATCTGATATATACATAATTTTAAAGAAAGGCTGGAAAGGATAATTCCCTTCACTTTATCTCTTCAATGTGCAAAAAGAACTAAGAGTAAATCTCTCCAAAATGATGGTAATTCCCTTCATAGACATTTGTCTCAGAAACAGGTGTCCTTATCGGGTGACTTGCCCTCATCTCTTCCTCTGGGGACAACTCAAAAATGTAGGATTTCCTCTATCTTTCTGTGTAAGTCATAATGATCTAAAAGACAATTAGAGGGGCGAATCCCCCTAACACGTACACAGACCGCAATAAAGACATTGACAGAGGGTCCAACCCTTCCACACTCTGCCCAGAACTGAAAAAAAAAATGTTTTGCCTTTATGTCCACTCTAAATTAAGGAAGGGGCCTGGTTACCATGGGTAACAACTAGTTTTGCTCCATTTGTTATACACTAATCACAGTATTAATTTGCATATTTCTACATGTACACAGATAGCAGTGTATTTATTCCCACGTGAACATCAGTCTGTGCTGTGTAATTATTTACCAGTACACAGTCTGTTACTGATAATGATCTGCATACGCACAGCCTGTAATGTATACACAGCTACATGAATACAGCCTGCTATGTATAAATAACCAAATATGTGCATTTTGTCGAGTGTACATACTGATGATTACTGCAACATATCTTCGCGGTCGCAATCTGTGACAGCCTTGCATTCCTATATGCACACAGTTGGTGCTGTAAACCTGTCAGAATGCTGACTGTACACATCAGTGCCCGCTCACAAAAGAATAATGCATAGGGTGTTGTCACTGCTATGCATTTGTGGTAAGTTAAAAACTTTAAGTCTACTAATATGTAAACCTTAAAGGGATCATGTGCCCAGACTATGCAAACTAGATATCTATATATTCTGAACACGCAGTAAAAACTCTTTAAAACAAGCCCTCACTCACCTCTGTAGCTATGGGTATTGGGGCTAAATTTCTCTTCAAGGCACTGAGATTTAAGGTTTTTTTTTTTCATAATACTTTTTATTGCACCAACATCTTAAAACAGTCTTATATCTCAGGTGTTCCTAAGTTGTTAGAAATGACTGGAACACAACTTTAGAGTCTGTTGTGATCTTTGAGATTGAATGACTTCACAGTACAAGCCGCTAAAGAGGTCAGTGACGGCTTGTTTTAAAGCATTTATCACTTTTTAACTTAATTTCCATAGTATGGTGTAGTGTTCAGCTCTAACTAGGAGCCTCACTGTCATCTTTTTCTCTTAGCAATCATTACAAGACTCTACTCCCGCCCTTGGTGCTCAGAAATACAATGGAAAGATTTCAGCCATGTAACCACTAATAATGATGCAAAAACATGTTTTGCCATTTTTAGAATAACATTTTAACATCCCAAAAAGGTTAAGCGGAACATAAAAGGCAACTATAGTTACCTTATTCCTCACTTTCCAAACAGCCAGCAGTCATGTATGTGGATGGGCCCTGCATGGTCCTGCATAGTATGTGATGACGTTGAAGTGCCTACAACCAACAGAGCGGAAAAGAGAGGCAACTTCATGGGGGCTGGTTGTGTATCTGGTAAGAAGCCTGCAGAAGAGAGGAATAAGGTAATCATAATTGCTTTTTTATGCCCCCTCCTAGACAAAACAAGCATTTAAACCTTGCAATGTTGGGGGGGGTATCTGACTGGGGGCATTTAAACCCATGCACTGTGGGCCATAAGGCGAAGGGCAATTTATACACTATCTCAGAGTTTATCTTTACTATATGTTATCTGTGCTGTGCTAGGGTCACAATGCTCCCCGAGCTGCCCCTTCAATTAAATATAAATCCCCCATGAACTTACACTTTAGGGTTTTAATTATTATTATTATACAGGATTTATATAGCGCCAACAGTTTGCACAGCACTTTACAATATAAGGAAGACATTACAATCAGAATACAATTCAAGACAAGATGGTAAGGAGGGCCCTGCCCATGAGGGCTTGCGATCTAAAAGGGAGGGGCATGTGATGCATGAGGAGGTAGCTGTCTGAGGATGAATTGTTTGTGAAAGTGATAGTTAGTAAGTTACTATTACAAATATTTGGCCTGGAAATATACTTTCATTAGTAATGATATTAGAATGACTCTATATTGCCCTGTAAGGTGCATTGCAGATAGCGCAATTACAACACTTATCCAACTTGTTTAAGATAGTTTTGTTTCTTTGATGGTTGAGGAACCCCCACCAGGTATCCATGGATCTACAGTATTCATCACTAAGACATAGACTGTGCACAGCTTACTGCCTTCAGTACAGACACCTACATGTCACATTGTGTATGTGGGCTCAGCTAGGCTTTTTGGCACTTGCGCAGCCTGTTTGTTATGTTCTCTCCTCTGGATCCAACGACCTTTTCTGAAATCGTAATATTCTGCTCCAAATATTACATAACCCTTGCCAAGGATTTTTCTGCTTTATGGGTAATTTGATATGACACATTTTAAGGCCCCACTAAACCTAAAAGACATGTTCCCGTATTGAGAGTGGTTACAAATAACATCAATAAATATGTACATTCCAGGAACTTATTGGGACTAATTGTGCAGAGATCCTTTGGAAGTACTTTTCTTCCGATAATCCAGGCCTCATTATCAACCATTGCCGCAGCAGATCTAGAGCCAATCACAATGGCTATATGGGAAAGTTCTTTGTAAATAAAACTTGTCTTTTTTTTTTTTTTTATCTCGCCCCTCGCTGGCTTGTCAAAAAGAGTAGCTTGCTTATTGAAGAGTAAATACAGAAAATTACAAAATATTACAAAAAGAAATGAGAAGCCTGACAGTCAACCTATGGTACCAGAAAACAAAAATCTATCCCTGACCTGCAAAAATGTTTAATTATTAGGTTAGAAAACAAAGGAGCAATTGCCATACAAAATACCTCACTTCAAAAACCCCAAAATGCCCCTGCACACAAAAGAGAAGTAATAATTTGCCCAACATAATAAAGTGGCTGAAGGGCAATGTAGAGCTGTACAATTTGGCGTTTTTTGGGAGGAAGGCACAACAGTTTTTGTACTAATTGTACTAATTTTTCCCTGACCTATTTTTTACACCTAAAAACCTAATATTAATTAGGTTTCACCAAATGTCATCCAAATCCTTACCCCTAAACCTAACTCTTGACATCAACTGAACCCCTGAGCCTATTCCCTAAACCAAACTTTTAAACTCAACCTGCATCGCAAAGCCCACCTCTACATCTCACCCTTACACGTATTTCCTAAACATAAGCCCTAAGCCCGTCTCTAAAATTCAAAGTAAATCTTAGTTCAACCCCTATATCTATCCCTTATATTCCTAAACATAAGCCCTAAGCCCGTCTCTAAACCTAACTTTAAAATTCAAAGTAAATCTTAGTTCAACCCCTATATCTATCCCTTAACCTACATCCTGCACCATGGGTAAGCAACCTTGGCACCACAGCTGTGAGGAAATTACAAATCCCATCATGCTTCTGCCTCTGGGAGTCATTCCTGTGGATGTCTTGCAATGCCTCATTGAAATTGTAGTTTTGCCAAAACTGGAGTCCCAAGTTTGCTTACCCCTGCCCTACACCTATCCCTTAACTTGAACCTTACCTCAAAACTCATTCCATAAACCTGAACCTAACTGTACAATTCCTAACAATTCATGCATGCCATATCAAAATTACTGCTGAAATAGAGCTGATCCCCTGCAGAGAGCTTATACTACTTTAAAAATGAGAGTATTATAAGCAGATTGCAGCCAAGTAGACAATACAGGACAGGCCTGTGCTCAACAGTAATACCACAAACACATTCTTGTAAGGCTACCAGCCAAAGTAAGCCCCATTAGTATGTCTTACAAAATCTCTGACTAGGCATCCAACTCACACTGACATGTTCAGCAGTTTAGCAATTATATGAACTAGAATTTACCAGTAGAGATATCCACCTCTATTCCCACACGATATCCACCTCTATTCCCACACAACCCAACAGGATAGAACTTGCACTGGCCCAATTTTGTGCAGTCGTCTTACTTCTAAGAACAATTGTTCTTAGAAGTGTCTAAGAACAAATTGTGAAATCTTAATAAAACTAATTCTACTATTAAAACTCTTTCTGGGGAATTTATCAAAACTGAAGCAGACAAAATCTGGAGCAGCTGTGCATGGCAACCAATCAGCTTCTCTCTTCAGTTTGTTCAGCTAAGATTTGAAAATGAAAGAGAGAGGCTGATTGGTTACCATGCACATCTGCTTCAGTTTTGATAAATTCACTTATTTGTGGTTATCTAATTATCTCTCTCTCTTTTTATTTGTAACACCACTGGGGGAAATGGCCCCTCAGTTCTTGTTCCTGTGCTGACTGTACAAGCAAGGCTTGCAGTTATTACAGGGATGTGAAGGCACAAGCATCAATAAAACCATTGACAGAAGTTCTGTCCACTCTGCTATGTTTTTGTCTACCATTTCCTGGTTAAAGACCAAGGTGATGAGAGGGCCTCCCTTGCACTTTTTAGACCAAACACTTATGGAGTCAGTCCCAGATTGCTAACACTGGTGGAGAGATAACTTGGAAAGGAAGCCTTGATCAAGGACTGCTCCCAAGCAGCAGTGGACCATACAGGATCAGAAGTCCTCACAGAGCTTGTCAAGACTGAAAGCTGCTGCTGACTGCAGGCAGATTTAGACAGGAATGGGGAACTGCAGGCAGGGGCATGGTCAAGAAACAGGCAGGAAACAAGCTCTGCCAGCCAGTGGTAGACTGAGACAAGTTGTATCAACAAAACAGACAGGAACAAACCATGGCTAGGAAAAAAGGCAGGTTAGCAAAAGGTAGACACGAACCAAACCATGGTCAGGAGACAAGCCAGTTCAACAACAGATAGATGAGAACAGGATCAGGTACTCAGGTTGCAGGGTCAGCAGATAAGGACCATCCAGCAATTCCTTGATTTAGCTCTGCTACAACAGGTGCCAAAGTTGGAGTTGGGCATGCGCACCAGTAAGTTTGCAGGCCGGGCATCATGCCCGTGTGCATGTTCACGCCCCCGGCTAAATACAGTTCTAGGCCTACGGTTGTATGCAGAGTCATGCTTATGGGCATGATGCCCTGTGGCAGTATGCTGACAGTATCCCCACTGGAGAAGTTTCCCTTAACTTGTTCTTCTGACAAAGAGCAAAGGTAAATCCCCCTAAAGGCATACAGATGGCAGGGAAAACAGGATTGAGGCTCTAACCTTTCTCTGCTCTGTCCAAAATGAAACATGTCTGGAGTTGGACTTTAAAGCAGCATTCTAGGTACATATAGTAATGCACCGATTCTTTAACTTATGTATTTCTATAAAAAAAACAAATTAGCCTGAAGTTGGTGGAATTCCTTGCTCTGTAAGGTGATTATTGGGGAGGGGATGGGTTTTACAGGTAGGATTCATGATGGGTGTTTCCAATGTGATGACAGCAGTCTACAATACAGGTAGGAGGTGGGGCAGTGAGACAGACTGCATGCTATAAGAAGCTATGCTATAAATTGTATTTATATTAGTGTACAATACATACCGCAGATCTGGGGGGGGGTACGTTCATTAATTTAAAAATGTGTGTCAGATAAAACAGTGATTCTATATGAGTTTCAACTGTGTTTTTAGCTGTTTGGCCGGAGCTTTCCTTTAAATTACACTTCAAGGTTTAGATGAGGAACACCTGGCACCTAACAAATGAAAAAGTAAACACCAGCTTGCAATTGTTCCAAAGTTTAGCTGTTCTGATCATTTAAAGTAGAAAGTTTGGAAGCCAATTGGGGTTTACTGGCATGCTGATTGACGCCGAGAAGATAAAATATTATTAACAAGGATGTGTATTTGTTTAGTTGTGTATTTGGCATCATTAATGCGAGATAATGACTTTGTGTTCCTGTGTTTTGTCACATTCAACATACACAAACACATTCCATTATATTCACAGAGGATTACAGTTTTCGGCATTGTACAGCGGCCAATAAATGTAAAATTATTGAGGCGTTTTCTGAATCAGGAGATCTATTTTTTCTTCTCTTTTTGTAGTTAGATGTGAGCTGTAAAGAAATGGTTGTTTTAAACATTAAAGTTTGCCCTTAGTAGAAGCACAATAAGATTAGCCCTTTTGAGGGTTGTGCTATTTATTTATTTATTAGAGGTATCTATATAGCAACAACAATTTTACGCACCACTTTACATAGTTGCACATTCACATCAGCCCCTGCCTTCAGGGAACTTACTTACACTCTAAGGTCCCTATCTTACATGCATATAGGGCCAATTTAGACAGGAGCCAAATAACCTTACATGTCCCTGGAGTGTGGGAGGAAACCATAGTACCCGGATGAAACCCACACAAACACAGGGAGAACATGCAAACATTTGTACTAACACACATGCCACAATTTTGTAGACTGTACCACTGTACTTGGTTACATATACTAAAGTTTTTGGGGACATGTATGGTTATGAAGGGTATACATGTGGTTACTACTGGAATTGATGGGAAATTTATCCAAGGGGAATACAAACAAAAATACATTTTAATAGAGTGGAGGACGAGTTAGTGTAGAACTTCCAACAATGGTTTTATTTTTGTTTGCGCCTTCTTGTCCCGATGATAACCATGAGCCCTGTTTCTCATTCAGTCTTTTGAACAGTCATTACAAGGACAGAAAGTGAGACAAGTTCTCCCCAATGGGGTCACAGGCATTAATTTATTTACCTGACAGGGTCACTAGCGCAGGAGCATTCTGTAGATGTGTTACCCACCACCAAACATTGCTGGGTACAATATGGTTTAGGTTTTAGACTAAAGCTAAAGGTTATGTTGAGATTCAGCTTTGGGGGTTAAAGTGTCACTAAATTCAGGAGTCAAATCTTAAAAATGCATTCAGGTACCTTAACTATTAACAAAAATGTATCTTATTTGTGTATCACTCGGCTGTAGATCCTCAAATCATCTCTGAATTGGCGCTGACACTGTCCTTCCTTCTGGAGGGTGGCTACTTTTGTTCCCCATGGTCCCTGTGTGTTGTAAAGTAGCCACCACTCCAAGCTCGCTCTCATGATGGACTACAATCTCATGTTTAGTTTACTAATTTGTATTGAGATGGTAGTCCATCATGGGAATGAGCTTGGAGCGGTGACTACTTTACAACACACACAGAGACCATGGGGAACAAAAGTAGCCACCCTCCAGAAGGAAGGACAGTGTCAGCGCCAATTCAGAGATGATTTGAGGATCTATAGCTGAGTGATAAATGCATTTTTGAGGTTTAACTTCTGAGTTTAGTGTCACTTTAACTTCCAAAGCTAAATCTCAAGGTAACCGTTAGCTTCAGTCTAAAACCTAAACCATAGGGCTCATTCACACCATCACGTTGTACCCAGCAATGTTTGGTGGTGGGTAACACACCTACAGAACGCTCCAATGATCTTGTCCGCATAAATAAACTCTCCAACTCTCTCAGATTGGCTTTCCTGAAAGTGCTGTCCAATACAAGACCACAAGAGACAGAGCAATCTCCAGGATATGTCCATCTACTAGTTTGGAGGAGGGAGGATCCGGGGGCCAATGGGAGGAGACTGGTTTGCCTTGCTGTGTCTGCATGTTTGTGCAGAGACCCACAGATTACTAGCACACACAATGGTGGCTTCAAAGGACCTTGGTAGGTACAGGAGCCACCCTAAAACAGGATATCAGCACCAGTGCTCAGGGGACCAGCTGATTCTAAAGGAAGCTAAACCTTGGTAGGTACAGGAGCCACCCTAAAACAGGATATCAGCACCAGTGCTCAGGGGACCAGCTGGTTTTAGGAAGCTAAAACAGTTTTAAACATCAAGGAGCAGCATCCATTATAAGTGATTTTATCAGCATTTGAAATAGCTTAAAAAACTTTTTTTTTGAACTTTCATATCACTTTAACCCACCTGTTTATTTGGCTGATAGGCCTCAAGTCTTAGTAGGCTGTGGCCAGAGACTGAAGGCAGGAAATCGGAGAAAGTTAAACTTTGTCCAGGTTGACACGATCACCATTACCTTTTAATTAAGAAGGAATCAATCGCACTTAAACTCATCATCGATATTAGTGCGTTTCAGCACGATCGATGCTATTGGCTGAAATACTTCCCAGGGGAATCTTTCTTGGCCTGCTGCACTGTCAGACTGTAGAATAACTTTAGCCTCCCAAGATGGGTGTATTCAGGCTCCGCGCTGTGTGTATGACAGAGCCGCTTTTGGAAGCCGCTTGCGTTTCAGTAAACACAAAGAAACTGGACTTCGCAAATAATTAGCTAATTCAAGTGCGTGCTTCGATGTTTAATTTTCAGTCAAAATCCTGGTAAACCTCAAAAATAATATTTAATTCTGCAGCGGCCATTAATCAAACGGAAAAACGGCGTGTCTTGTAGCCGTTGGCGCATCTATCAATTATAATAGGACATCACTCCTCGGCGAGCCGTAGCAGCTGAAACAAAATGTTACTTTGGGGCCGGTGAAGAATAACAAACTCAACACTTTTTGTAAATGATTTTACGGAGCCACTGGAGACCTCACATTTCCAGAAAATGGATTGTGTAAGACGCCAGATAGCTTTACTTGTTGTTTTGCATAATTTGAGTACCTATGTGCAATCCGACGGCAAAAGACAAATGGCAGACAGATGTCAAAGTATTTACTGCCATGAATATTTGGTGCAGGTAAGTTAAAATACAGCTCTAAGAACAAGAAAAATCATTCAGCCAACCGCTAATGTCTGCATGGAAACATACCATATTACTAAGTTCAGAAGACCCGTCTAGTTTGACTTACAGATGTAGCACAGGTAGATTCTTTGGGGTGCACACCATGACACATTGCTGGGTGCAACATGGTGATGTGGATGGGCCCTATGGTTTAGGTTTTAGACTGAAACTAAAGGTTGAGGGACTAGGTTGAGTTTTATCTTTGGGGGTTAAATTAGGGTTCAGGGTTATGAGTAGAGATGAGGTTGGAGTTATGGGTTAGTTACTTAGGATTAAAGTAGTATTAAACTCTCAATCTTTTTTTCAATAATTAATCCATATCAAACAGATATAAATCGTCCAGAAAAGTATTTCTCTACATTTTTGCCCAAGCACTTGCAGTCATCATGTTTCCAAACGACTCCAATTCTCTCAGCTCGGCTTCCCTGAACTTCTTGTCCAGTATAGGATCTCAAGGGACAGCATGGCCTTCAGCAGCTGTCCATCTACTATCTTGGAAAAGGGAGAAACGGGGTAAGAGAAGCAGCTTGCCCTGCTGTGTCTGTGTGTTTGTGGAGACACACAGCTTACTAGCACACACAAGGGTGTCTCCATAGGGCACTGCCAAGGATATCAGGGCAAGTGCTCAAGGAACCAGCTGATTCTGCAGGGAACTAAAACTTTTAAATGTCAAGAAGCAGCATCTATTGTAAGTGATATTTGACTTGAGTCTACCTTTAAAGTGAACCTGTGGCCATATTAATTTTAAAGCCATGCCACGTACATACCACAGCAGATATCTCCAGGTGCCTTGTCCTCAGTTTTTCCTTCCTTCTTGGAAGTTGGCTCTTGGCCCGAGTCCACCTTCCAAGCCTACCTCTTGGACCAGCACAATGTAGGCCTCCAAGGACAGGTGTTATCTACTACTGCAACAGGAAGTAGAAAAATGTCCTTAAAGTTGAGGTTGCCGTTGCTGAACTCTGTTTTTACAGCAATGGCAGCCCTGTGTTTGTCAGTATAGGTTGCCTCTAAAACTGAAATCTGGGAATTAAAAAAAAATACCCTTGCAGTGGTCCCCCTTCTCCCAGACTGCAGATGTCCTATTTGTGTATCACTCGGCTGTAGATCTTTAAATCAACTCTGAATTGTTGCTGACACTGTCCTTCCTTCTGGAGGGTGGCTATTTTTGTTCCCCATGGTCCCTGCATTTTGTAAAGTAGCCACCGCTCCCGTAATTGACTACAATCTCATATTTAATTCACTAATTTTATATTGAGATTGTAGTCCATCACAGGAATGAGCTTGGAGCAGTGGCTACTTTACAACACACACAGAGACCATGGGGAACAAAAGTAGCCACCCTCCAGAAGGAAGGGCAGTGTCAGCACCAATTCAGAGATGATTTGACGATCTACAGCCGAGTGATACCAAATAAGTTACGTTTGTAGGTAGTCGAGGTACTTTAATGCATTTTTAAGATGTAACTCCTGTGTTTATTGCCACTTTAAGTGCTGCAGCTCTCCCTCCCACTCCCTAAACACAATGCTGTTTTTATTTTTACAAATTTCCCGTGTGCTTACCTGAAAATCCAAAAAAAAGGGCTCTTGTACCGAATGGTAGCATCACAATGCAATGATGTGCCTTCACCCCCTTTGCTGGCCGATTGGATGATGACTGCATCTTGTGTAGCCCAGAAGACTTCAGAGGGTAGAGCCATGGGGGCCCGTGCGCTGACTTTTGGGTTGAGTGAGGTTGGGTGTCATTCAGGCAGGAAGTGAGGCAGCAGCTACCAGAATGAGTTTCTGCAGTAGACAGTGCTGGGCAGAAGATGAGTATTGCAGAAAAAGCTGTATTGTTTTTTTTTATTTTACAGCTGATGAGCCAACTACATTTTAATTATGTTTCAAAGCTGGAGTTGAGCTTTAGTAAACAATAAAAAAGCTTTTAAGCCTTACCTCTATGTCGCTGGTGCCCACACATGACCTTTCCATAAAATAAACCATAGCAACAAGTAGGAGTGCATTCCCCTTTAAAGCAGCCAGTCTCCACAACAATTGCGCAGCATATCCTTTAAAGAGTTTGAGGCCGCTTCCTCGAAACACGACAGCAACATCAGTAATAACGTGGACTTCTCTGTGTTGATTTTACAGCTTGTTTTATTTTAATGCAACACATTTGTTTATTTGATAAAATTTAAATAAATGTCAGTATTGTATAATTTTTGTGTTAACAAAGCAGTGAGCAAAATCCTTCCCTGTATGTTTATAAAATATTATTCTTTAATTCACATAGTTTAGAAATTCCAAATGTCGAGAATAGGAGGGAGGCCAAATACCATCTGTTTATAAGTATGATGCATTGGGAAATGTGTGTACTTTTCAGTCTGTTTTGGTCAAACATGCCACAAATATATTTGCAAGTCATTTGTAAAAAGCTTTGTAATTGGCTGAGTTTTATTTATTTATTTATTTATGCGTCAGTAGTAGTAGCTGCCATCTTGTGTTCTGTAAAGGGATGAGACAGGGCTGTTGACTTAAAGGGGACCTGAAGTTAAAAAATAAAGGTTTCCTTTTCTATAAGACAACATCCACAAAAATTTTAATTGTGCCTAAGCAGTACTCTGAAAAATGTAGGTTTTGCCTTGAATATAGCAGTGCCTAGATAGGGTTGCCACCCGTACGGGAATGACCCGGACAGTCCGGTTTTGGAATCCTGTGCCCGGGTGTGTTTAATAAAAAAATATTAATTGAAATGGGAGGGGGGGGGGTGGCGGGCGCGGCGCTTGTTAAGGCCTTGTTCACACCGAAAGCGTGTGCGTTCCAGAGCGGTAGCTGCTGGAAAGCACCACGATTGCTGTGAAACTTCCCCCGCGTTTAGGGGCGTGAGGGGGCGTGGCGTTGCATTGTATTCATTGGCACCAATTCCACGCCCGCAGTGCGATCCAACGCTTGGCAAAACTTTGCCAGCGTTCCGTTCCACTACAAACGCAAAAAATAGGGCTTGCCCTATTTATCGACAAGCGCTTTTGGGGCCGTGCATGTCCCCTTCATCAGGCTCAGAAATGACAAGTATCAATGCAATGGATTTGCACTATAGATGTACCGATACTGATACTAATGTCGGTGCAGATATTTGGGCGGGTACTTGTACTCGTCCAAATGTTCTGATACCCTCCCCAATACCGGAACTTCCGGTCAGATTGCCTAGACACTGCCTGTGCCACCTAGCTGTACTGTATATCTGCAGAATGAGATCATCTCAGGCACTGCTTTCACTTGTAGGCGGGGTTCACTCTCGGGGTGTTGCGTGTGTGTTCCCTTTGGGCTGGCTGGGTAACCCCGTGCATGCAACTCCAAACCAGACACCCCACGGTCAGGGGCCACGGCCTTGGCCTCGTGCAAACACTCCCACACGTCTAGTACTGCGTACACAGGACCTCATGGCTTCAACCGCCTCTGCGGTCTTCGGCGCTTCCTCCCCCTTAGGGAGAAAGGCCACCATGAAAGGCATAGCCCCATTGTGCACCTACCCTCCTCAGATGGTTACAGCCACGATACAGTCCAACATCACACTCCGGTAAAACCCCACCTTCTCAGAGGTTGGAGGGAGAAGAACCAGTCCACACAGATAGTCTTTTTGTTGGTTTTACTTGAAGGTATAAACAGAACAAAGTATACGTTTCATCCACCCCCAGGTGGGATGACGGCACAATTCTTGTTACTTGCGTGGTGTTACACATTAGAGAGAGAGAGGTACATCAGCCCAGGTGCAGCCCAGAGTCCACGACTTACTTCGGCCAGAGGCCCACTGGCAAATATCGTCAGTACTACAGCTCCTCCATATTCTCAGGAATCTCATCCTTGTCAGTCCTAGCTCGGTGGGTTTCCCCCTATGGGGAAACTAGGGAATCTTTGTAGCTCTACATAGTCCTAGGCCTGGTCCTGTCCTTCCCATGGACCAGCCTATGTTCAAGAAATCAGTCCCCCTCCGGAGACTCTGCAAACAGTCTTAGACTTCTGCTCTCCTGTACTCTCTGACTACTTCCCCTCTCAGGCGCCCCCTATAAATCAACTCTCCTGGGACACAGAGTCTCCCCAGGCCAGAGCTGCATCTACCTCCAGGGCCCCATGGGGGCATCTAGTGGCCGTTGGCCATACTGCACCTACCAACACACTGACTTCTAGTCTCTGGAGATTTGGAGTGAGATTTGATGATGTCTTTACCGAGATGCATGTTGTTCTCCTTGCTGGAGAGCAGCTGTATCTGAGGACCTGTATGCAAGGATATCCCTGCTTCCACTTAAACCATTCTGTGGATTTGTTCTTTCTTTACCTCTCCTACTGTTTCTTCATCATTCCCCACAAGTCATTACTGGGGCAGCAATGTCATTAGGAACCAAAGCCATGCCTGTATCAACATAGCTACCCCCACACAGATACACAGAGTAGAACAAAGCATGGTAAGTGAGTAATGGGAAAAAGTAGATCTGCAGGAAGGCCACAGACAATACTGGTGACTAGTCAGTTGCCCTCTGCTTGCCTTTTTTGAGCACAGCTTCCACAGTTCAGGTCCTCTTTATAGGAGACATTAACTCCCAATGGACTCTTGGCTTAGACTTCATCATGCAAGAGTAAAGCGGACCTCGCCCTTCTATGTAGTTCTGTGCAAGTTGCAGTCTAATAATGAGCACCCTGGAAGCTTAAAGCCTACACTTTTTTTTTGGATAGGGTAACGAGGTTAAAAACAGCTGTCAGGTTTTTATTATTGGGGATAATCACTATCGATAAAGTTAAGTGGGGGAAAAAATTGGGGAAAAAAACTTAAAGTTGCAAAAAAAGTTTAAAGTCCTACATGAAAAAGAATTAAAAAAACACAATTTTTAGAAAAAGTCTCCACCCCTACATACACGAATGCAAACATGCGTTGGGTGCGCATACGTGCGAAAACGACAATTGCGCCCATTACGACGCACATGTTACATATCACCGCGAACGTCGCAGTGAGAGCAATAATTCTAGGGCCATCAATCACTGATGACACTAGACTGATGAGCGACAAAAGCTTTTAAAGCGTCGCCTATGGTCAATTTTGGGTATGGTAGTTTTTTGCGATTTTGCGGGTGTGCGCACTTTTAAAGCTCTATCTGTCCCCATAAATGATTTAAAATTAATTTCAGTACAGCGTTGCATGACAGAATAAATGTCAGTCAAAGTGCCGCAGCGCTGAATACTGAAAAATGGCCTCGCCAGGAAGGGGGTGTAAACATCTGGGCAGCAAGCGGTTAAGGAGCCACATTTCTTTACACTTTTTCTAATGAGAAACTGCTAAGCCTCCCAGAAATGCACAGAAGGTTATTTAGGTTTACGTTCAAGCGAGGCATAGGGGTTACAAGATGAGCACACGGTCAAATACCTATTCAGTTAGCTTAGGTCTGCATTTTCGGCTTTTGCCTGGAGCTCTCCTTTAAGTAACTGAAGGATTACATTGGAACAGCTGTACAGCATTACATGTGAGCACATCGCTTATTTCATAAATAACATGAGTTTAATATAAGATGTTTTTATTATAACGAGTGTCCGTTCTAATCCTGATTCCTCTCCAGAGGTATAACTGAAGGATCGCTGAATCTATGTAGATCTGTAAAACAAGTTATTTTTTAAACATGTCAACTTTCAGTACAACGCTTCATTAATTTAAGATACTGCCGAAATAAAGAATTATTTATCACAAGACAGGCTGTTTTCATTATCTTACTTTCCAGCTTATGTCCTCATTCTGTTCTATCTAAATATGCTGCAATATGGTGTACGAGGCTTGCAGTAATGTATCTGGATATAAGTTTATGAAACTGAATGTGATGGTTTCAAATACAAAAAAGGATTAAAGTGAAATTCCAGTTTTATTGGGAAAACAAAAGCCTCAATGCGAACTACCGTGTCTCCCCGAAAATAAGACACTGTCTTATATATTTTTTTCCACAAAAAAATCACACTAGGTCTTATTTTCGGGGATGTCTTATTTTAAATACTGTCACAATACCTGAATCCCTGCAGACTGCAGCTGTCCTGGAGCTCTCCTCTCTGATGCCATGCAAAGTTCTCTGTGGGATCCCCGCCAGGGAGCCACCTCTCCTGTTGCCCGCTGGACTGCTCAGTCACCTCACCTCACTCCGACCTCACTGGCCATACATTCCTTGCTGTGCTGCTGCCTGCTGGGAAATGTAGTTTTCTGCCCGGCGGCAGCTCTCTAAGCAAAGGCTGAGGCAGACAGCCATGCCTGTATCAACATAGCTACCCCCACACAGATATTCAGAGCAGAACAAAGCATGGTAAGTGAGTAATGGGAAAAAGTAGATCTGCAGGAAGGCCACCGACAATACTGGTGACTAGTCAGTTGCCCTCTGCTTGCCTTTTTTGAGCACAGCTTCCACAGTTCAGGTCCTCTTTATAGGAGACATTAACTCCCAATGGACTCTTGGCTTAGACTTCATCATGCAAGAGTAAAGCGGACCTCGCCCTTCTATGTAGTTCTGTGCAAGTTGCAGTCTAATAATGAGCACCCTGGAAGCTTAAAGCCTACACTTTTTTTTTGGATAGGGTAATGAGGTTAAAAACAGCTGTCAGGTTTTTATTATTGGGGATAATCACTATCGATAAAGTTAAGTGCTGAGCTGCCCGATCAGCACTGCAATCATCGGAAGCCCTCCCCTCAGCGGGGATGTGCACAATGTGAGTAAGCAATTTCAATGCAGAAGAGGATCCGGTGCAACTGTGCAAGACTGCAGGGTTGGTGTTCAGCTTTAAGTATTATGAAGTTTCTCATGGCCTCCTTAGAAATATAAATCTTGTTGGTGATTCATCAAGTTAGAGAGGAAGTTGCACAACAGAAGCAGATCCACCCACCACACGTATGTGGAGCTTTCTGGAATCCGACAGATCCGGCTTACCTTGCTGACCTTGTTTGCTGGGTTGCGTTTATCAGTTCTGCGGCTGGGTTTGCTTGTTGTTTGCAGTTGCTCTTTAATCCCTTTGGAGAATCTAAAGCCTCTGCATAGTGTCTGCTCATCTCTATGGAAACTAACATTCGTTAGCTACAGTAACTTAACTGCCGTGATACTGAACAAAGTTATCTGAGTGCAGAAAGGAGGACGGTGGAAGCCTGCTATCTGTATTTGTCACCCCGAGTCACAATATGGTGGTCTGAGATCATCAAAAAAATGAAAACGGGGCTTTTAAGGTACCAAAAAAACACAACCATATACAATGGATTTCTAAAATTCATCAATTTATTAAATAGTATGATAAATAATTGTGTATTAAAAACACTTCAGTGTTAGGAATGTTGCTCACACATATTCCATATACATGAATTCATACTGCATAATCGAGTATCCTACAACCTCCTGAGGCCGCCCACATACAGTCCCAACAATTTTCATATTATATGACGGTGTCCATTGTGGTATTGCGTGGCAATACCACGGTGTTGTGTGGTCACAAAGTCAGGATTCTCAGTCAGAGGGGCCGAGTGGCTCCAGGAAGCAATTGCTTGTATCAGGAAAGAGCTGGCTCTTCAGTCCTTTCCATATTTTCTGGATCATAGTTGGGATCCTGGAGCTGGGAGATTTCTTAGAGCTCTGGGTGGGATGAAATCTCCATTCCTGGGTCCATGCTCTAGTAGTAACCAGCACCTAATGGTGCACCTGTGTACAACCCTCATGAAGAGGATGCTGAGGTGTGTTGAGGGCCCCACCTGGGAGACAGGAGAACTCCACCCAAGAATCAGAGGGGAGGCCAGTGAAGCAGGGAGCTGCGGGTTTGTGAAACCAATTGTGCAGGTTAGCACGTCACTAAGGGTGTCTGGAGTAAACAGGCGGTAGCCCTGAGGATTGAGGCCAGAGCAGCAGTGCTGCAAGAGAAAACTGTTAAAGGACTAGGACACTGTGAGTTTGTGGGACAACCCAAGGATTGGTGAGCCAATATATGTTGTCATGCTGAAGACAAGATATTTTATGTTGGACTTTCTTGGTTGTCTGCCTTTGAAAAAAATAATAAAGACGTTTGTCTATAACATTCAACACTTCCTGGAGTGTTGCATACCTTTGTACCCCACCACACACTGTGGTGTTATCTGCTGACCTTGGAGTGTTGCATACCTTTGTACCCCACCACACATTATGATTAATCAATTATACCAAGCAGGTGCTAATGATCATCAATTTCATATGTAGGTTGCAACACAATTATTCACAGAAACAGATGTGTAGGAGGCTTAAAACTGTGTGAGGAACAGCCAAACTCTGCTACTAAGGTGAGGTTGTGGAAGACCGTTTCATGTCACAGGTCATACTCCATGGCAATACAGAGCACAGCAACAAGACACATGGTAGTTATATTGCCTCAGCAAGGTCTCTCCCAGGCAAAGATTTCAAAGCAGACTGGGGTTTTGAGATGTGCTGTTCACGTTCTTTTGAAGAAACACAAAGAAACGGGCAATGTGGAGCACCGTAGACACAGTGGTCAGCCAAGGAAACTTAATGCAGCAGATGAAAGACACATCATGCTTACTTCCCTTCGACATCAGAAAATGTCCAGTAGTGCCATCAGCACTGAACTGGTAAAAACCAGTGGGACCCAGGTACACCCATCTACTGTCTGGAGAAGTCTGGCCAGAAGTGGTCTTCATGGAAGAATTGCGCCCAAAAAGTCATACCTCTGACGTGGAAACAAGGCAAAGCGACTCAACTATGCCGAAAGTGTAGGAACTGGGGTGCAGAAATATGACAGCAGGTGCTCTGGACTGATGAGTAAAAATCTTAAATATATGGCTGTAGCAGGAGGCAGTTTGTTCCCCCGAAGGGCTGGAGAGCGGTACAATAATGAGTGTCTGTAGCAACTGTGAAGCATGGTGGAGGTTCCTTGCAAGTCTGGGGCTGCATTTCTGCAAATGGAGTTGGAGATTTGATCAGGATCAATGGTGTTCCCAATGCTGAGAAATACAAGCAGATACTTATCCATCATGTCATACCATTAGGGAGGCGTGTGATTGGCCCTAAATGTATTCTGCAGCAAGACAACGACCCCAAACATACAGCCAATGTCATTAAGAACTATCTTCAGCGAGTCCTGGAAGTGAAGGTTTGGCCCACACAGAGCCCTGATCGCAAGATCAAGTCTGTCTGGGATTACATGAAGAGACAGAAGGTTTTTGAGCCACAAAAGATCTGTAGTTAGTTCTCCAAGATGTTTAGAACAAATAAACAGCTGAGTTCCTTCATAAACTGTGTGCAAGTCTACCTAGAAGAATTAATGCTGTTTTGAAGGCAAGGGGGAGGTCACACCAAATATTCATTTGATTTGGATTTCTCTTCTGTTCATTTACTTTCCATTTTGTTAATTTGACCTGTATCGAACCTTTGCCTCTAATTAACTGCTCTTCTCTACCTTTAATGGTGTTCTGGTTGTTAGTTTGAATATCCTGACAGTAAACCTTTTCTTATGTGTAAACAACAGATGATAGCGGGAGTCAAGAGCGCCGCAGGAACATAATCTTGTTAAGCGTGTGAATAACCTGTATTCCACAAATATACCTCTGCATGACACATTTATGCCCTTGTTCTTGTAGCACATTAAAGTGATGAGTATCCCTTCACATGGCAGAGCCCACTCCGATACAGGGACAGGGGGCTATGTATAGGAGATCAGAGGGCAATCAACCAAGCAGGTTCAGTGAGTTTCTCTTAACTCCAACTCTTCTAGCCTTGAACTCAATTTGCTCTTCTTTCACAATTCTTCTCCTTTAGGTCTGATATACAAGTGTGTATACAGAAAGTGCACCTGTCCCGCTCCTCAAAATGAAAAATGCAGATCAGGAAATCGATATTGTGGGTTTTGTTTCCCTTATGATGGGTTTGTCACGTTTTAGATAACTGATGTAAAAGTAGATGTACACCCAATCACCTAAATGTCATATAAGCCTTAACATGTTGAAGATACCTGACCAATTATTACAACAACAATCTTCCCATAAGACTTTACGTCTTGCATTCAATGTATGTTTTCAATGTTATATACCTTTTCAACCCTCCTATGTGCAGTCCTCTAAAAGCCCTGACACTTCTGCTGGGTATCGCCATCTTGGATGTGATGCCAGAGAACTACCAGGGTTGCAGCGGTTGCAGCTGGGACTGGGACCTGGCGCTCCACCACTGTCCTGAAATCATTAGTCTGTATTGTTTTAGAAAACCTGTCACATGACACTAAAGAAAAATGTATCAATACTTCTATCTGTGAGTACTTGGACACGCATCAGTACTTGTACTTGGTCCGGAAAAAATTGTATTGGTGCATCCCTAATATATATATACAAACTCAAATCATACATTAAAACGGGGATATACAAATATATATATACAAACTCAAATCAAACATTAAAACAGGGATATACAAATCCCAGGAGCCCAGTAGCCAATGCTCCTTAAAATAACTTTTGAGATTTTGTTTCTAGTCTAGTCTTGGCGCTGGAAAAGAATCCTGTACTTGAACTTGTATCAAGTACGGTAATTAATATCTGTGCATCCCTATACTATAACACTCTATAGCAGGAGTAGCCAAACTTTGGCCCTCTTGCTACAAATCCCAACATGGCTCCACCCTGCCTGTGGCTGTCAGAGTTGTAGTTACAAAACAGCTGGAGGGCCAGGCACTTACAGTTATCATGTTCATTTTCTCTACAGCTCCAACTCTCTCAGCTCCACTTCCCAAAACTTTCTGTCCAGTACTAGAGCACATGGGACAGAGCAGCCTCCAGCAGCCATCCATCTTCTAGCATAGGGAAGAGAGGAGGGGGGGGGGGGGTTTGTGGTTTTTCTTTGCTTCATGTATTTGTGGAGACACACACAGCTTACTAGACCCTGCAAAGGAAAGGAGTCACCCTAAAGCAGGATATCAGGACCAGTGCTCAGAGGACCAGCTGATTCTGCAGGAACTAAAACTTTTAAACATCAAGGAGCAGCATCCATTGTTAGTGATTTAATCAGCATTTAAAATAGTTTACAAACCTTTTGTCTTTAATATCACTTTAACTATACATGTGGTGGAGGTGGATCATGTGTCATCACTCTGCTTTGAATGGGCACAGTGACAACGTTCTTTTTTTTTTTTGGTTCAAAGTTTCACATCCCCAATGTAACCACATTAAACGATGAGATGACTTTTTTTTGTTTTTGTGTTATTTATTTATTTTTTGCACAGCTTAGCATCCTGCTGCAAAACGTTCCATATGTGACCCATCTCAGCTGCAGCTTATTCTAGTATTCATAATAATGCTGGGAGACATAGAGGTGGTCGCTCGGTTTGCACATGGGGTCCTTTTCCCCAAGTAAGAGAAATATCAACGGCTCTCAGGTGGTCGGGAAGAGGGGAGAGCAGGATCTGTGCCATTGTCCTCCCCTTCTCCCCTCCACACACAGTGCATGGTGACCCCGTGTGTGATATAACGTGGCATTGAAGGGAATCACCTGGCTCCATCCTGCTGTACTTGATGTGGTTGTCATGGATGGTGCTGCAAGCAAAACACAGGTGGAAACATTTGTCCTAAAACAATGTTCACATTCCTCATGGGGAATCGACATCTGATGTTAATATCTCTGTGTTCCGTTCAGCCACGCATTGTTCTTTTTTCGCCAGCGTTACGGTTTTCTTTTTTAAAACCTTCCCAGCACCTATATCGGTAACACTCACCCCTGAAGGAGCCACTAGAATATCCAGGTCAGCCATAGCCTGTCTAGGGGATTTTGATAACCAGCTGCCCCACTAGCATTAACCGCCCTCTTCTAGTCATCAACATACTGTAGTTGAAATCCGGGCCAGTCGTATGATACTGAAGAACTTTATTAACATATTCACACTGGGAGAGAGCGTATAGGGCTTAGGACATCCATGAGAAAAATAGACAGACTCCAGTCCCTTTCAGAATATCAGTGCAGATTCAATAGGAGCACACACTGACACTGGGTAGAAGAGCACCGTTAAACAGGGATTGTTGCAGAATCTTCGGTAGGAGAGACATCAGACTTGCCCCTGAGGTCCATTCCATTCCAGGCACCTCCAGCAGCCATGAGCGTCCCTGGTTCTCCTCCTCCATCAGTAGCAGAGATCTCTTCCAGGCTTGAGGCCTTGCAAAACATTAAGGGCACTTGAGTATTCCCACCCCCAGGCCTAGCCCGGGGGCAGGCTGAACAGCAACCCAACCAGGACTAATCCATGGCTGGAACCAGACTGAGCACATGGCAATTCCTCTGAGTATATATGCCCTGTCCCAGCATGCACCACTGGCAATGAGAGCCCCAGTGATTGGCTGGTGGACTGCACACACACTCACTGTGCCCCTCATTGGTTGTCCCACACTGCAGCAGAGTCACACTCCACTCAGGCAGGTACACTCAATGCCACAACACCTGGAATTAACCATATAAATGCCAACTATAATTCAACCAGACTAAATACAGCTCTGACAGTCACTAAATTTCTAGTAGCTACTCCACAAAAAAGTGGTAGGGACTACACAGTCATTGTATCTAGGTGTGCCGTAATCAGGCCCAGATTTCCCACAAGGCCACCGAGGCCCGGCCTCGGGGCGGCAGAGCGCAGATGTAATCAGACTGCATAGTTTGCCACAGCTGGAGTGCCGAGGTTGCCCACCCCTGACTTAGGTCCTGTATACACTCCAGTGAGCCTGTTCGCTCCTCTCCCAGGGGAAGCTTTAGGGTGGCTATACGCAGGGTAATTCATGGTTCGCTGGTTGCAGCAAAATGCTACAAGCAGTAAACTGCCAAAACTGAGGATAAGGATAACTTACCATCTATTAATTTTGGAGAGAGGGTTTTTTCAGTAGCCTTGTCTTTGCTGCAATTGCATGTGGAGATCCTGGCAGTGAGAGCCTTGCCACCAACTTCCTGTCATACACTCACTCAGCGTTACCCTTATACAGGAGCAGTGTTGTCACCTTATGATGCACACTCTCGAGGGCCACTAAAAGTGCACAGTGCACCAGCCCATTCAGCCTCAGTCCAATCCAATAATCACAAGGGCTCTCCTTTGACTAACAGAGCCTATGTCACTGCAAAGGTCCATTAATCCACACAGGTGCAAAAAACAGAGAGACGAAAAGCCATATAAAATGCACAGACTGAAAAGAATAAAAAACAAGCAAAATAATCCAATATGACCATTGACACAATAAAGAATAATGATTGGTTGCAGAGCATTTAGTTCTATGTTAGGTGAATGCACCAAAACCAGTTTGTACAGCTTGTTACAAGCAGGATAGGTATCAATGAGGTCTCATCCTATAAGCATATGAGAATATCGATTTGATACAATATTGCATTGCATGTTATTAAAAAATCCATTAATGTTAGTTTTCTTAAAGAAGACCTCCAGGATTTATTAAAATTAACCCTTGCAGTGGGGCTATCCCTGCACATGCTCGTTTTGGGCTAGGGACAAAAATAAAGAAAATATACTCACCTGCCTGGCTATTAAACTATTACCCGCAGCTCTTCTCCCCCGAGTTCCGGTGGTCTAATGACCTGTGATGTCATCACATCCATTAGGCGCTGAGGGACATACCACAGCTGGAGCGGATCAGGAGGGAGGTGAGTGGTCACTGCTGCAGGACCGAGAATCAGGTGAGTATGTCTTCTTTATTTTAGCTAGTAGACCAAAACAAGTAGTTAACCCTTGCAGTGCAAGTGTAGCCCCAATGTAAGGGTTAATTTTAATAAATCTTGGTGTTCTTCTTTAAATACAGCTATTACAATTATAGGAATCTGTCTTAGTAAGCTTCCTTCCCTGCATGGGGGGGGGGGGGGGCCAAGTTGGGG
>NW_017306408.1:565837-603755 GCF_000935625.1 Nanorana parkeri | reverse complement strand
TTTGAATTGGCTCCCTCCCTCGGGGGGGGGGGGGGGGGCACAGATTGGGAGGGAGACTGGCAGTACTGTGCTAGTGAGTGAGCGTAAAAAGAACGCCAAACAATTGTCTCAAGAGCCCGAAAGGTCTTTATATATATATATCACAAATATCACAGGAACACAATAGGCACTAAACACATTTCAGGGGGCCAAAGATCCCCCTTCATCAGGGCTGCAAAAAGATAAGTGAATCGAGAATATTAATAAATACAGAGAATGTAATCAAAAAAAGGAAAGAAAGGAAAACACCATAATATTCTTAGGTCATAATATGACCGCCATAGGCAGTGCTGACAGTCTAACACTGGGAGCCTACTGGCAAGAGGAGAGAGCAGAGCGGACAGGTCAGGGACCAAGCAGTGTTGCTTAACATCTGTGTGGAAAAGTGAGGTCCTTAGTTTGCCAATGCTGTCTGGTAGCCTGGATCACAAGAATGGCTAAATAGAATTGTGTAGCAGAAACATAAATGCAGTAAACTCTCAGTTATCCGGTATTCAACTAACCAGAACTCTCATCTAGCCAGAAAAAAATAATCCCTTGTGTACTCACTGTTCTGCTTATCTGCAGGATGTATTATCCTGGAAATGGTCATGTGTCTATTTGTCTTAATTCGCTTTTGATTACTGCATTTCAATATGAATATGAAGTCAATACAGAGTTTATGTTGTTATATAGTATATTAAGGGGTATGACATTAGTTAGACCTATTTTTAATATTAACTCTCACACAACCAAAAGCTACATTTATCTGGAATCTACCAATCCTCTTGGGTGCCGGATAACGGGGAGTTTACTGTATTAACCACCTCCCATCCACTGGCCATAGGTAAACGGCCGAACAGGAGCCTTATAGGAGCGGGAGGGCGTCTTAAGACGTCCTTCCCCTCCCCCTGCTTGTCCGCGGCGCTCAGCGCGCACACAAGTAGGAAAACTGTCAGAAATGCAAACTGTTTACATTCAAGCGATCGGACGTCTCTAGAGACACCCGATCGCTTGTAGTAAGTGTAGTTTTTACCCCCCTGTACCGCAGCTGCTGTCATTGTCGTTGCCAGTCCCAAGATCCGCTGTGCCTGGTGCGGCTGGGACTGGCACGGCTGCTCTATGACAGGAGATCAAAGAGAGATCAGTACACGAACTCCCTCTGATCTCCTCTCCGTCCCCGAATGCAGGAAGTGATGTATATTACATCAGTTCCGCATTCCGCTGTCACTCTCCAGTACAGAAGCTGGGGAGAAGCTGGTGAAGCAGATACCTGCTTCATCAGCTTCTCTGGGGGTCCCTAGGTGACATTAGGGGTCTTGGAGACCCCTGATGTCTCCATAAAAAGGATCTGTCATGTAAATTGGCTATCACATAGGGGGCTTCTTATCCCCCATGTGATAGCAATAAAGATGAGTGTAAAAACAAACAAAAGTAGTATAAAAAATGTTTTAAGTCACCCGCCCCCCACATACACAGGCAAACATGCGTTGGTTGCGCCTACGTGCGAAAATGACTATTGTGCCACACATGTTACATATCGCCACGAATGTCATAGGACGACCAATAATTTTAGGGCCTTTAATCACTGATAACACTAAACTGATGAGCAGTAAAATCGTTTAAAGCGGGGCTTGTCCTGCTCATGGCGGAGTAAGCAGCAATCTCAGTGAGCTCCGTGGGTTTTACTACTTATACGCTACTTATACCCCACCGGTTTGGACCCCGAACAATGTCCAAACGCAGCAAAGAGGACAAGCCAGCTTCACAACGAAATACCCCCTCGATGCAATAATTTTTCACCTCCACACGTAACAGGCCTCGTGGCCGGGACAAATCCATCATGGCCTCCGAGCCCCGTCTCCTACGCACGCCATGAGGCAATGCCCGTTTCCGATCTCCTGCTCCCCGGGAACCCCGCTCTGGGGCGCACTCACCTCGGACATACGACTCAGACTCCACTGACGCTGACTCATATCCGTCCCACAAGCAGCTGTCCGACATCCCGCAGGAGTTCTGGGCCCTGTTGAACTACTTACCCACCAAAGAGGATTTCGCAGCAATGGTCACCAGAGTAGAGGCGGTGCGACAGGAGATCCAGGCGGTCTCGACGGATGTGTCCGCTGTATCCAACACGTGCGCGGCTCTAGAAACCAGGGTCCAGGCCTTGGAGCAGGCGCACCCGGTGACCTCACCGCATATTGCGGCCCTCCAACTACGCATGGAAGACCTCAAAGACCGCAACCGACGCCAGAACGTAAGAGTTCGAGGCCAACCGGAGGCAACAAACCCTGCGGATCTCCGCTCCACGGTGCAAGCGATATTTAGCACACTGCTCCCCAGTGCAGCCGCTGATTCCATCCTGCTGGACAGAGTGCACCGCACCCTAGGCCCACCGTCCACAGACGCATCCCGCCCGAGGGATGTTGTATGCCGGCTTCAAGTCTATTCCATGAAGGAAGACATCCTACGACAGGCATGGCTGAAAAAACCGGTCGAGTTCGATGGAGCGGCCCTACAAATCCTGCCAGACCTCTCACGCAATACCCTACGACGCAGGGCCCTGCTGCGCCCTCTCCTCTCGCTGATCCACCAGGCCGGAGCCTCCTACAGATGGGGATATCCGATCCGCTTGCATGTCCGCAAGGGTGGAGACTCGTTCACGGTCCATTCCCCGGCAGATGTCCCCAGCCTATGTGAGTTACTACAGCTACCCCCAATTCAATTACCGAACTGGCTTACTCATCTCCCCGACGAGTCCCCGATGTCCCCGAAACCCCTCCGGGCCTGGCGGCCTGCCCGACCATCTCCCACTACACCTACTGACCGACGAGGGGCCGATCCTCCCAGCTCCGCAGAACTGTGAACCGGATCGCTGCCGCGGCCCCTTCTCCCTCCCCGTCAGGCCCACTCACCTACGAAGATGTTCATCCAGGCCGTCAGGAGGCTGCAGACGTTGGGCTGAGGCCTACACTTCCCGTTGGACCGTTTCCATCTCCTCCTGATTGCCAAGCCGCATCCATAGGCCCCGGAGGGCCCTTACTAGTATCCTTCCACAAACGACCCTGACGGACTTGCTCCGGCTCCTGGAGGGCCCCGCTGGCTTGCTCACCCCATAGCTAGGCTGCGGATGGCTGGATCCGGTCCCCTGTTTTTGTTATCAAGTTGGACCGGGTTTGTATGCCTCCACGAGAGACTGGGGCTCCGGTGTTCCGGGGGGCCCATGAACCAACTGCTTTACCCCTATGTTTATATTCAAACCAGTAGCAACAGTTGATTTCCGATCCAGTTATTATTGTGTCCGGTATCTTTCCTCAGGTATTATGGAGATTGGGTTGGTGCCTTTCCCTACACCGTCACCGGAGGCCTTACACTGCAGGGCAGGTGTATGGGTAGGGGGCTGGACAGAGGTGGACCGGGGATCCCCCCCCCCTTCCCGGGCTTTGGGTATTCCACCCTGCTGGTATCCGGGGAACCCAGGGCAATCGTGGGAGGGGCTTCGACCACCAACCACCCCCACATCTGGCAGTCCGCGATCCCTCTTCCTGCCCACCGTTATTGACGGACCCTTTTTAGTTGCGATAGTTCTCCCATGTCAGCTGTCCCTCTTCGTTTTATTACAACCTCAAATGTTGACCCTTGGAGCTCTGATCCGCCTGTTCAGACTTGTTTCCCCCACTAGTTAGTCCCTGCAGCGCCAAAAGTGCCACAGGGACTGTGAACCTCGGTTCACCAGTTAGTTCCCGAGACACAAGTGGTCTATTGTTCAATTCCTTTATCTCTATCTGTTTTGTTGTCTTATCTTTACCTTCTTTTTGTGTACTCCCTTCCATCCCTGTCCTCGTCTGTGTTCCCTCTCCTAGTGTACTCCAACCCCACCTCCCTATCCCCTTCCCTTGATCTCTCAACATATCTTCAGCCCCCCTACTCCCCCCCACTCTCTCTTGTCTTGTCTTGTCTTGTGTTTTCCACCCCCTGTTTATACTACATCCCTCCCTCTCCTATCCCTTAAACATGGTAGCATCAGCAACATCCCATGACTGTACCCCCCACACTTAGGCCGGGGCCGTGAGAGGGTACCCTCCCCTCAACTGCGTTCCAATGACGCCAAAGGGGTTCTCTCAGGCTTCAATATACCATTTATGCTACCTTCTTGCTGATGTTTTGATGTATGTATCCCATATGCGCCCGGACCTGCGAGTCCCCACGGGCACAGTTTCCGTTTTTCTTTATACAACAAATAATCTGTTGACTTGAAATAAATAAAGAATTTATTTAAAAGAATCGTTTAAAGCGTCGCCTATGGCCAATTTTCGGTGTGGTCGCAATTTTAAGGCTTGACATGTCTGGTGTCTTTTTACCCGACGTGACCTCATCTTTTATGTTTTATCAAAAAAGTGAGGTGATAATAAATGTTTTATTACATTTCATAGCGTTTTTTTCACAATGTAAGGCACTTTTTTTGTTATATAGTAAAAAATAAAAATCCCCTGTCGTGATTAAATACCTCCAAAAGAAAGCTCTATCTGTCCCCAAAAAATGGTATAACATTCGTTTCAGTACAGTGTTGCATGACGGAATAACAGACAGTCAAAGTAATGCAGTGCTGAATACTGAAAAATGATCTTGACACGAAGGGGGTTTAATACCCCGGTCATTAAGTGGTTAATAAAACCGTTTTAAAATTGATGTAAATAAACAAAGGAACACGGAGGGCGCAAAAACACAGAAATGGAGCACTAGCGGGTTGGACTGGGGTGTGTATAACAAAAATTGTATTTTTTTTAAATTGATGTGTTTAAAGTGCAGCTTTTTATACAAAAATAATATAAAGCAGCAATAATAATGAAAGGTATCTGTACCTACATTCCAATGTCTTTTTGAGTACCCCAAGAACCACGACCCTGAAGGAGTCCTTATTTGCAAATGTTGACTTTTTGAGACAAAATTGAGGGATGTTAAACTCCCTCGCCCCCACCTCCCGTACCTAGATATTGGTCCTCAAGCAAGATTGGTGGACTCAGTAACCAGTATGTTAGCCCTATGGCATGGGAAAGGCCAGGAACATGTTGATATTCCCTTTCAAAAGTTTCCATTTGCATATAAGATCTCTGTAGGTTTTGGGGCTCCCAGGGTGCTTGAAAATATATTAGTAATGTGCAGGAACCCAAACTGGCTGCTTTTTATTACTATTGCTAAACCTGAAACAGGATTTGTAATAAAAGTTTCATCTTAAGGGGAAATTCTCCTTTATACCAAGGTATTTTCAAACAATACAACCTGCCAATATGACCGCATTTCTAATATATACACCGCTAGAGCAATAAATCCATGAGAAGATATAAGCTGACAGTGAATGCCATTAGTCACACAATTTAACCTATTGTATCATTTTGTTCTAGGTTTAGTAGCCCTTAAAATTAACATTATGGATTCATGTATTTTAAACAGAATGAAAGCCTAGAAGGTATTAGCTGTCTACAGTTTGAAGTGTTGTTTTGCTAATGTGAAAGTTGTGATGATTGTCATTTAGCTAATAGCCGACTACTATTCTTCTACGACAGTGGATTTGTTAAGTCATTACCGCCTCCTTTCAAGACCTTCTTAATGGATTAGACTTTTATGTCCTCTGTAGGCATGTCATAGGTTTCTCTTGAGGGATCCTTTGTGTAAACATTTGAAACACCATCACCATTGAAGCTTCAAGGTCCCCTGAAAAGCCTTTATTCATCCCGAGCTTTTGATGTCCCGTCTTGTGGAATTTGGTGAAATCCTTACCTAGTTTCCAGTTGTCCCTTGCTTAATTGGAATATGAAAAGGTCCACCTGGAAGAGTTAATGTGTTGTGTCTATTCAACCATCCTGCCCATCATCCCTTTATGGTGTCAAGACAGAGCCATGTATGCCACCTTTGTTGCCCCTAAGGTATGCCTTCATAGGTCTAACTCTCAAGGAGGTAAAACTAAGACAAGTTCCTTTACATTATTTCCTGCTCTCTCTGCTTAAAGGGCAAACACAGGGGGCCTACTTAACATCCTTTTCTTAATCTGAATACCTTTTGGACATTGGAACTCAATAAAGGCTCTTGTATGACTTCCATCGCCCTACTACCGTGCATAGCAAATTAGATTTTAAAAGCTACTTTTTCCTTACAGCTATTTCCATCATTTCCTTTTAAAATTTCAATTTGGTGCCTAGTGTCGCAGACAACTGTAATACATTTTACAATCACCTAACACCAATTATGCTAACCGTGAACATTTTCCCCTCCTCCCCTTCTTTAGAATTAAGGCTGCTCTAAGTTACAGACAAACCATCGGTTGAAAGGTCAGGATTTTACAAGAAGAAAGAAAAATGTTTCACAATTTGATATGAGAGGAACACTAAATTGGGTAGGTAAATTAATTAGCATTTGTAGGATAGGATAGAACCAACCTGAGTATATTAACCCCCATCGCCCCCAGCCCCCCACTCCTCCATACGAGCAACCTGTCCTTTGTTAGAGCATCTAAAGAGCCGGTAATGCGCATTGTGTTGTCTTGTAGCCTGATCACTGAGAAACATTTTCTCCTAATTTGTAAAATTAACATAATTCTCTTTGTTTGCGCCTGTTACTGGTTACCTGTTACTCTGTTTCTCCGCCAAGTTCAGTTGACAGACGGAAAGGCAAGAAGAAAAAAAATAAGCCGTAGCTCTGATTTCTTTCCAATTATTTTCTGCCTTATAATGGTTAGAAAAACATTTCTTTATGAGCATTACTCATTTCCATCGTGTGCCCAGTTGCGTTCAGGTGGTTTGTAATACACGGTCGCAGATGGTTTCGCTTAACCCTGCGTGATAGGGTTTGGCTTTCTGAACACATAGCAACAGAATCTTAGGCTCAGCGGGAGGAAAACAACTCAGATCGTTATTGTATGGTCTATGCTGCTTAAAGTGTAACGCCATGCTTGATATCGAAATTGGATATTGGAACGCAGCAAAGTGAAGGCTTTACAATGTAAGCATTTATTATCTTGTGCTTATATAATGTCTCAAAGTAGCCACGTGTTGAAACAAGAAAGGTGGAATATTTGCCACCATTGAATTGCCACCCACAATAGTGGTCATGGTTACATAGTATTTGAGGTTGAATAAAGACACAGGTCCATCAAGTTCAACCTTTGTGTGTCTGTATATGATAGTGCATGTGTATATGTGTACACAAAAGTCCCTGTGTGTCCTTGTTTTTAAGTGTACCTGTACCCTTGTATGTTGCGGTCTCTGAGGAAGGTATCTAAATGCTGGTCTGTGACAATTAAAGCTGAACTCAAGGTAGATGTAACATGAATGTAAATGGTAAATTAATACATATCTCTCTCTCTCTCTCATATATATATATATATATATATATATTGCGGCCACTTCCTATCTACATGTATGTCCTCCAACGGTAGCTACACGGCATTCCTTATGGTAGATCTCCTGATGGTGACAACAGTGAGCCCATGCCTGTGCAATGTGTGTCAGCATAGCTGCTTCTAGACTTAACTGAAAACACAGGTCAGAGAGTGACAACACAGGAGTAACATTAGTAGACAGAGAAAAAGTATTTTCACCCTAAAACAGGAAAATCTGTAAAAAACAAATCAAAGCAACTGTATTTTTCTTGAAGATGTTTCGCTGGTGACCCAACAAGCTTTTTCAATTCTGAAGTGAGAAAGCTAGTTGCATGACCAGTGAAATGTCTTCAAGAAAAATACAGCAAGCCCAGTTGGTTTGTTTTTTTACAGATATACCATGAGCTGGATGAATGAGAACCTTCACAGATATACCTTCAGACATATTTTCAGATGTCCTTGCGTTGGCATCCTTTGAAAAACAGATGCCAGTGCATCCGGTGTGAATGGGGCCTAAAAGTCCAGGTTTTACTGAGATGCACAGTACAGAGGTCAAGTCACATATAGCAATTGAAACCTGGCATGCCTTTTCTTCACTCCTGGTGGCCTATAGGAGCGGCAAGGGTGCAAAAGGTTAGGTGAGTAATGTGCTACTGGGGAAGGGGGCATTAAAGTGAATCTGTTGATTGACATCAAGCACAGGTTCACTTTAAGGATATGTGGTAAGTGCACATGTGTAAGCCCTTTAAAAAATGAATAGTCCATATCAATAGGTTGAAAAGCTATAGTGTTCAACCTTGTATACTTAAACCTAGAAGCTGTCTCTGATGCACAGTTAGACCCGATCCTGTGTATGATTTAGTGTCCTGCCCAGGAATATTAACTAAAATCATTACATCCTACAGACGTGTTCTCCTCTAAGCAAGAATCTGATCCTCCGTTGTTTATCTGTGATAAATTGAAGTAACTGAGATTCCCGGAACTGAAAACATTTGTAACTATCAGAAACCTAATGATTATTTCCCGTAAATGCACCTTTTAGAGCAATATTGCAGTATTTATTTACATGGGGCGTTTATCATGGCCGGGAGGGAAGATGGATGGATCAGGGAGATAGTGTCGCTGGAAGGATTGGTCACCTTCTCGGGCAGCTCTTGTGATGCCCTCTGGGCTATTGAAAGGCCGGAGTATACGAGGATGCCGACTGAAGGTTTTTACTGAGCGCGAGATTTATTGCCGTACATAAAAGAACAGAGCAGGCCCTATTTCTTTAGCGTTCACAATGGCAGAAGTACATGTTTTCTGTGCCACAACCACAGGAATGGGACATAAATGTGTTTAATTAATGAAGCCACAGTTCATATTTAGGTGCCGCCTTGAAGGCGCTCAGCATAATATAGTGCAGTGACAAATGTAGCTAAGACTGCAGATTTGAAGGGGAAGTCTGCTCAGCACTGTTTGCAACTAAACAGATCCTAACATTGTAAGAAACACAACAAACTTTTCTGTAAAGAAAAGCAAAACCTCTAAGGTGCAAGTCGTGTATTAGGAATTACCAATATATGCACCCTACTATACATTAACGATAAATACTAAGATTAAAGCATACGTTAAGGCAAAATATAAAAAAGATACATTTAGTACAGCTCTGGAATACATGTACATTTCCCCATGTTCTATTTTATTTATTATAGGTATTTTATATAGTGCCAACAATATTATTATTAAATAGCATTTATTTTATTAAGCCTTTATTTTATTATTTTTCAAAGCTATTTTTATTTTAGTACAGGTATTTAGCGCTATAGCAATTTCATAGTGCATGTTCACATCAGTCCCTGCCCTCGAGGAGCTTACATGTTAAGGTACATATTAAGCCCATGCATACAAGGCCAATTTATCTTCCAGAATGTCTTTGGAGTGTGGGAGGAACCCCACACAGCCACAGGCAGATAGTGCAGATAGTCACCTGTCCAGGATTCGAACCGGGGACCCCCAGTGCTGCAAGGCAGAAGTAATAACCGCTAATACATTGTGCTGCCCTTATCCCTTTACACAAGGTGCAAGAACTAGGGTTCAACTTGTGTAGAATTTCTGTGATGTGCCAGAAAAATAAAGGGTTATTCACAAAAGGGTGAAAAGTTTGGAGAAGGAAGGAGAAGTGAACAATCTAGGACAACATAGCTGAACCGGAAAATGAGCTGAATTGGAGAACTCTTTAAAATCAGCTATTTTGGGCTGGTCTGTTCACTTTTCCTGCCTTCTCCAAACTTGTCACTCTTTCCTGAATAACTCTGATAGTGTGCCCCTACCTTCCTCTTTGACATGACAACACAGTGAGGGGAATTTACCAAGACTGGAGCAGACAGAATCTGAAGCAGCTGTGCATGACCACCGATCAACTTCTAGCTTTTATTTTTAAAGCCTAACTGAACAAGCTAAAGATACAAGCTGATTGGTTACTATGCACCGTGTTCTGTCTGCTTCAGTTTTAGTAAATACATTCCCCCCAACAGGTTTTTGTCTCTAAATTCGAAAGCAGGTGGTGTCAGCCCTGCCTTCTTTCTGATTCATTACAAAGAACAATGCCCTCTCCTTATCTCCTCCCCCCTTCACTCCTCATCTCCATAACCCTTCCTTGTGCACAGGCAAGCAGCAGCTCACAAGATTTCTGTCACAAGTGATGGTATTTTTTGCACTTTTAAAACAAATACAACAAAACACTTATTTTGTTATATTTAGCAAACCAAAAGAGAGCAAATAAGAGAAGTTCATTGTTAAGGGGTTTACATATGCTTTAAATACAATTTTACCAGCTAAGGCACGTGTCCTTGTATTTTAGCACAACTGATTAGCTCCTTGTGTTTCTTCTGGCTCTCCCAATCTGAGCTTTGCTGTACTGGACTTAGAGACAAATAACAATTAGGTACTTTATAAAAAAAAAAAAACAGGCCATGGTGCAAATATTTTGATTGTTCTATATATATATTTATAAACATTTGTTCAGTCTTCCTAGAACCATAACATTCATGAATCCCAATTGCCTGGATTCCTAAATTGTTATGGTTAGTGAACTCTAGAGTACTATACTCCCTCTGAAGTCCAACACAGGGTATGAAGTCTTCACCAGAGCAGCCACTGGTGATGTGAATATTGGGCTGCTAAAGCCCCAGAGTTAAACTTGTGTAGGATCCGTCAATGTCAGTTGGCTAGCAGGCGACCAGGTGCAGTGCAAAATCAGAAGTCAAAAGCATAGTCAGGTAGACAAATGGTCAAGAGGCAGCAGACAGAAGCATGGTCAGGCATTGAAATGGTCAGGGCAGGCAGTAGACTGAAGCGAGATCTAAAATACAGGCCAAGGTGGAATATCAAGGAAACAAGACTGATAGAATCTGTTGATCAGACACCGAGTGAAAGTATTACATTCTATTTTAAGGTGATTAATTAAGTTCATGTGTGCATGCTACAGTGGCAGTGTTGCAGTTCCAGAAACTATCCATAGATGGAGATAGAGAGTGATTTCAGTAACCCAAAATCCCTGACACATTATAGCCAAGCACTGCTGTGATCAGATTGTTACATAATTTGCATAACTCTTTGCAGATCAGATAATCAGGAGAATCAAAGAGTCCTGAGTCAGCGATTTCCCCAATTTGATCTACCCTGTATATGAGTAGTCATTGAAAAAACTGTCATGCCTACCAATAAGAGGGGTGCCAGTTTACACATGTTAACCAGAACAGCTTCAGATACAAAATGGCGCCTTGCCAATGCTGGATTGACAGATGCAATTAGCAATCATCTATAAACTGGTCTATGTACCATCTACATTCTTTTCCTTTCTTGACTCTTGCTAGTGCCATCCTATTTATCAGTATTTTTGAAGCAGTCTGTCGCTTTGTACATTACGAGCGAGAAAACATGCAGTGACGGGGAGATATTATCTGTCAGATATAGCTTGTCAAGGGCCTTGTTGGTGAGAGCTCCCACAACTCCGATTAATCTGCCATATTGTGATTGTCCACAATGCCGAAGCCTTCCACATATACGGTGTACATATATAAATACATTTTTTTTTTTCAGTCGGCTTTCCATTTCCAGGGAATGTCAATTTTCTCATTGCTCGCAAGACAACTTGCAATATTCTTCAGGAGAGATCGCTGCCTTCAATCTGTGATAAAACCAACGTGTAAAAATACTCAGAAGCCATATGTTCTTAGGAACATCCCTTCTGTCTTAACATCACAGCTCTGTCATCTTAGGTATTAAATATATACATAGTGCACAGGATGTGTATGGGGAAAATTACATTTAAAAGAATAATACGTAAATAAAAATGCTGAAATACAATAATGCCACTTTGGAGATAGGAATTTAAAGGGGTGCTTCGTTTTGGGGGTTTTAAAGGCATGGTCCAGCAAGGTAAAAAATCATAGATATATTACTGTGCATAATATTAGGTTATACACTGCCTGCCTCCCCCAAAAAAGTCACCACCTGGATTTCGGGCAGTGTTATGATCTGGGGTTACTTCAGTTGGTCAGGTCTAAGTGCAGCATCGTTATGTGCCCAAAAAATGAGGTCAGCTGCTACCTGAATATACTGAATGACCAGGTTTTTCCATCAATGGATCTTTTTCTTCCCTGATGGCACATTGGGCATATTCTAAGATGACAATGTCAGGATTCACCGGGCTCAGATTGTGAAAGAATGGTTCAGGGAGCATGAGACACCATTGTCACACATGGATTGGCCACCACGGAATCCAGACCTTAACCCCATTGAGAATCTTTGGCATGTGCTGGAGAAGACATTACGCAGTGCTCCGACTCTCCCATCATTACAAGATCTTGGTGAAAAATGAGTGCAACTCTGGATGGAAATAAATGTTGTGACATTGCATAAGCTTATCAAAATTATGCCATGGCGAGTGCGTGCCGTAATCAAAGCTAAAGGTGGTCCAATTAAATATTAGAGTGTGTTTTTTGGCCAGGCTGTGTATGTTTTTATTTATTTAGGCCCAGTTCACAAGGGTACATTTTCGGTGTGGTGCAAAAAAATTCTGCTTGCTGCAGGGTTATTGCGGTTACACCAAAACGCGTGTTACATGGTTAAATGGTGGTTCACAGTTCAATGCTAATACATGTAAAATGCACCTAAATTGTAAAGGTGTGGACCCGGTCTAGTTGTGAACTGTAGAAGGGTTTTTATTTAGGTTAAACATTAATTGCTAGAAGGTGAGTGGATATTTGGAGTCACAAACCCGTAATGGGGTGTAAGTCCTCTTTGTCTATTACCCCCTCCCATGGGTTGCGAGGGATCTCTCTGCATGTATGACTAGTTTTAGCCACATTGAGAAGTGCATTTTCATATTTCTATTATACATTTTATGAGTAGATGGATATTCCCTAACACTTGGTATCTGTGCGCGCAGTGAACCCGAAACCCCAGCTGATCACTAGCTTGAATCTTTAACTCTACTTTGTTTCTTGCTCAGAAAAACCCCTCAATGCCCAATACAATGGGGTTAGTTCTCTATCGGCCAATAAGTCTCCTACATTGTATTATGGGCTGTTGAGGAAGTTAGCTAGGGTTTTGGGGATACAATTCTAATTTTAGGTGTTACACACAGAACTGACCCCCACTTAATGTATACATGTGTATGCATTAGAAATAACAAAAGATATTGAAGTCAAAATGTATTAAGATATTTTGAATGTTGATTAAATCACTTGCAACGGATGCTGGTCCCCTGAGCACTCTCCCTGATATCCTGTTGTAGGGTGTGTGTGTGCTAGTAAGCTGTGTGTGTCTCCACAAACACACAGACACAGCAAGGCAAGACACTCCCCTCCTCCTCCTTCCTCTCTTCTCCAAGCTAGTAGATGGACGACTGTTGGAGACTGCTTTGTCCCTTGAGATCCTGTACTGGGCAGGAAGTTCAGGGAAGCTGAGCTGAGAGAGTTGGAGCTGTTCAGAAACATCATTACTGTAAGTGCTTGGGCAAAAATGTAAAGAAATACTTTGCTGGGCAATGTATATTTGTCCGATCTGTAGTTATTATTGAAAAAATATTCAAGAGCTTAATACTACTTCAAGTCAGTGTTTTAATAATACTTCAATCTGTTCCTTTTTATCCAATCCACTGCAAAGCAGAACAGCGCCTGAGAGAGGTGGGGGCAGTCTCGTAAGACAATCAAGTTCTATTGCATACTACTGTGCTGTCAGTCTAACATTTGAAACTTGCTGACATTAGAAGCCACCTCAGGGATGACTTTATCAGTGAGCTGCTCCCCCTCTGTCCATTCACGACTTGTGGCGGGTCAGTGCCCAAGCTATATTGCATGACTGCCCTGGAAAACGTGAGGTCACTGACCTGTCTATGTTTTCTAGCAGGAGTTTCAAGATCACAAGATCTTTCAGTTGCGCATTTAGCTGTTTACATGTCATGTTTGGCATTACAGGTTCTCTTTAATAAAGAAGTGCAAGCAGTAATGATGACAATAAAACAATGCAGTAACCCATAGCAACCAGATTACACTTTTTATTGTGTTCAATAACTATTAATGGCATGTTCTAGGTTCCTGTAATCTGTCCATTGCTCTTTTTGCTTATGAAACAGTCTCAGTGGTGTGTAAATGACGTCAGGATTGTAGCTCACGGTTCCTCGCTAAGAAACACATTTTCCGAATCTCCCAATAATTTTTAAATACCACATTTGTGAAGGAAAAAAACGGCAGAAGTGTGACTCAGGCGGAGTGACATTTACATGAGTAAGTTGTCCAAACAGAAAATTTGACCAAACAGCAAAAGTCGTCAATTCAGCAGCTGCCACAACAGCCAACGACGGGCACAGCCAAAATAAGGACCTCAAGGAACCCGTCCAAAAAGTCAGGTGCCGTGGCTGCAGAGAATAGGCGGAAGATCAGTTGGCATTTTGGGCAGGGAGCCCGTGAGTGTTGGATTTCGTTCTGGGCCGCAGCAGGAGCGGGAATTGGAGTAGAGCTAACACTGTCAACAGACTGCTGTCAAGGTATTTTTCATATTATGTTAATACAATGGTGAATTCACGTTGAGCGTTTTTTGCATTCAGCTGAAAGAGAAGCTTTTGCTGCCAACGTAGGGAGGAAAGGAAGGCCTGTTGGTTTAATTAATGCCTAGTGTCCCCTATGTGCGTGCTCAGGGCCATAGCTATGTGTGATGGGGCACCCCATGGTAAAACCATTGAAGTATACATAAACCCAATAACTAAAATTTCATATAAGCTTTATGATGTGAATGTCATTTTGTAATAGAGAATGGAAGAAAATTCACCAGCACTCAGTCCTTAAAGGTGCAAATGTACTCCTATTTATTATAAATGGGTCACATAGGTAATAAAGCCAACATTTCGAGGCTGTTCAGGGTCCGTTCCTCAAGGTGACACTGTGGTCACCTTAAGGAAGGGACCCATTTATAATAAATAAGAGTACATCTACATCTTGAAGGACTGAGTGCTGGTGACTTTTCTTCCATTCTTCTGTGGATCCACGCTGCTTCATCATTAGCACCTCCGTATTCTCCTTGATCATAGTGCTGTATTATTATTATTATTATTATTATTATTATTATACAGGATTTATCTGGTGCTAAATGTTTATGCAGCGCTTTACAATATAAGGAAGACATTACAGTTACAATACAATTCAAGACAAGATGGTAAGGAGGGCCCTGCCCCTGAGGGCTTGCAATCTAAAAGGGAGGGGCAAGGTATACATGAGGAGCTAGCTGTATAGGGATAATTTGTTTGAGAGCGTGATAGTTAAGTGGCTAGTTTGAGGTGCCATAGGCTTCCCTGAAGAAATGAGTCTTAAGGGATCACCGGCAGTCAGAGTGGGAGATAGATGGGCAGGTTGGGGTAAAGAGTTCCAGAGGACTGGAGAGACTCTGCAGATGTCCTGGAGGTGAGCATGGGAAGAGTTGACTAGGGAGCTGGAAAGCAGGAGGTGTTTCGAAGAGAGGAGGGGACGGTTAGGGTGATACTTTGAGGCAAGGTTTGAGATATCGCCGGGGGTATGTATTGAAGTTGGTTTTTGTATCTCTCGTTTTCAATATTTGTAAAATCTGTAGTGTTTGGTAAAATGTAAAAACTGTGAAAACAAGTAAGCAAAGAAAGACACTTGTTTATAAAGGACAGTGCTTTATTAGACTTAATTTTATTTGGTTGGGTTTTTCATCTACTATATGGGGCCCCCTCCATCTCAAAGGCAATTCCTTTTTCCAGACAACCAATTGCTTTTGTAGCCATTTTAAAGAGGTTCACAAACTATATATACATTCATGTTATCCAAATATATTTACCAAATGCTATTGCTATTTGTACTGTGTAGCCAGACTCTGAGCGACTGGGCCCCATAGCTGTTGCATGGTCTGCTGTGGCTTTACTTACATTCATGTGTCTGCAGTAATTGATACACAGTAGGTATAAGCAATCCCTGCACATAATTATACTGTTAAACTGTATATACACCAGTGGCACTTATGAGAAGTCATATGACCTAGAATGCATGGCAGCTGATGAGATGTCACATGTTTAGTTTATTTCTTGCATCTGTATAGTTTCCGTCTACTGCAGAACACACTTTGCCCCATTGTCAACTCTCACTTTCTTATTTGTGCAGTGAGGGGAGTCAGTGACTCTCTGCTGCCTACTTCAGGGTGCTGCACAAGACACGATGATCATCTCAACTCACTGGATGAAAGGAGATGCAATGCAAAGCTTACGTGTCTGAACAATAGAGAATTTGGGGTGGATTTACTACCCATTTGTGGCTCATTTGCCTTTTATAAACCAACCCCTAAGTCTCTGAGGGAACGTTCTGCTTCCAGAGGGAATGGTACAGAAGAGACTTTATTTTATCTTTTAGGCCCACTGGTAGTTTCAGGAACAGAGACTGATTTCCTACTCTAAAGATTTACTTACACTGACCCTTCTTGTATCCCTAACACTAACCCTCCCCTTATCCCTCATAGTAACACTCCTTGTGACCCTAACACTTACCCTCCCTTTAACACTAATCCTCGCTGTACCCTAACCCTAACCCTAACCCTCCCTGTAACCCTAACACTAACCCTCACTGTAACCCTAACACTAACCCTCACTGTACCACTAACCCTCCCTGTAACCCTAACACTAACCCTCCCTGTAACCCTAACACTAGCCTTCCCTGCAACACTAGCCCTCCCTGTAACCCTAACACTAACCCCCCATAACCCTAACCCTCCCTGTAACCCTAACACTAACCCTCACTGTAACCCTAACACTAACCCTCACTGTAACCCTAACACTAACCCTCACTGTAACCCTAACACTAACCCTCCATGTAACCCTAACACTTGCCCTCACTGTAACCCTAACACTTGCCCTCACTGTAACCCTAACACTAACCCTCACTGTACTGCTATCACTTCCCCTCCCTGTAACCCTAACACAAACAATCCCTGTAACCCGGCAAAAAAAAGCCCTCACTGTAAACCTAACACTAACCCTCCCTGTAACCCTAACACTTGCCCTCCCTGTAACCCTAACACTAACCCTCACTGTACCGCTATTACTTCCTCTCCCTGTAACCCTAACACTAACCCTCCATGTCACCCTAACACTAACCCTTGCTGTAACGCTAACACTAACCTTACCTGTAACACTAACATCAACCATCCCTGTAACCTTAAGACAAACCCTCCCTGTTACCATAACACTAACCCTTGCTGTAATGTTAACACTAACCTTCCCTATAACCCTAATCCTGGCCATACACAAGTGGAATTTAATTCGAAAAACATTTGTTTTGATAAATCAAATCCCATCTCTAGCTAAATATTCTAATGGGTAATGGGATCGAATCAACAATCATTTTCAGACGTAGTGATGAAACAATTTGAAGGACCAGGATGGAAAATGTCCCTCAAACATATGAAATTCTAACAATGAATTTGTATTTAGTTTGAGAAATTCCATTTGTTCCAAAATCGAATGTTAAAATCAAATGAGATTTCAAACAACTTTTTTACAAGGCTCTGATGACATCATCGAATGTTCTAATGAGATTTTTTTGTTTGAACGTTGGTATGAAAATCTACCAGTGTATGGTCCCTCTCCTGCAAGCGGAACCCTTTGTATGCATGCTCATGTTTTCTGTGTTGGGATCCTCTGCTTCAAAGTGCCAAAGTCCTTGTCCTGGAATCTACTGATCCGCTTTGTTTTATGCTCAATAAACCTGTAGTACCTAGTATGTATTCCTAATACAGTGCTGATGGTATAACAGGAGAGGATATGCTGGGACATTACAACTCCTTTAAAAAAAATCTATTATTTTAAACTTACTAACTGAATGACATAAATTTTGCTAAACAGTCCTTTAATACAATACTTGTCTTACTCCTTTAATTATAGTATATAACTGGCAGCAATATATTGATGCTCAATAGAGTATATCTCAAACCTGGTCTCAAAATATCACCCTAACCGTCCCCTCTGCTCTTCAAAAGATCTCCTCCTTTCCAGCTCCCTCGTCAACTCCTCCCATGCTCGCCTCCAAGACTTCACTAGAGTCTCTCCCATCCTCTGGAATTCTCTACCCCAACCGGTCCATCTATCTCCCACGCTGACTGCCTTTAGGTGATCCCTTAAGACTCATCTCTTCAGGTAAGCCTATCCCACCTCAACCTAACCCCTGAAATATCAATTTCTTAAAGAATTCATCCCCACACAGCCGCCTCCTCCTGTATCACTTGCCCCTCCCTTTTAGATTGTAAGTCCTCACGGGCAGGGCCCTCCTTACCATCTTGTCTTGAATTGTATTGTGATTGTAATGTCTTCCTTATATTGTGAAGCGCTGCGCAAACTGTTGGCGCTATATAAATCCTGTATAATAATAATAATAGAGTGCATCACCTACATAGGAAAGATTCCCACAACTTGCTTTAATAGCTACATGAAGTTTAGACGAGACAAGATAATTTTGTGTAGTTTTATATACATGTCTGTTATAATAATGGCTGTAGTAACTGGTTCACATTATCTAACTTTTTTTCTGTTGTTGTTAGGTTTAGCAATCGTTTAAAGACACTCATTTATGTAAACCATCATCTGAAGCTTTCATCTTCTCCTTAACAATGCCACATGCAATAAATAGATCACAGCTTCAAAACGAAGGGGAAATAAAAAACCATTAAAAAGAGCAGCTTAGCAGTATAGCCCGGGACACAAAACAACAAAACCTAAAGGTGATTTATTTCTGGAAAACCTCACAAAAAATGCCAAGTATTTAAGGTGCATAATGTGCCCTTCATTTCCATTTTATGGCATTGCCCTGAGTGACCGTATCGCTGCGTCCCCTTTGTGCTTTCAGAGGTCACATAGGGGGTTTTAAAACCTAATGCATCCCCTTTATCCTTCAACACCCTCCTGTTTTTACTTCAGGTGGTTAATAAAAAGTTTAAAAAGCATTGACGGAGTAAATTCTCTCTCTAAGACATTGAAGCCACTTCAGGCCGGGGACACCTGTACTGTATTTACTAGGCCCATTGTGCGTCGCCATAAAAAGGGAGCTCTTTACAGCTGCCGAAATTAGCATAATTAAATCCGCATCAATACCAGCTCACTCTATCTCCTCCTCTCTCTTGTGATGCAGATAACTCCATTTGTCTAAGGTGACTGCCACAAAAAAAGGACTTTCTATGAGTGGAAGATTTAGGTGAAAGCATAATAAATAGGATTTGTGTATTGTCCCAGGGTTCACCTTAAACCCAGGACAAGTGATTAGTGGCTGCCGTAATCCTGAGGAGGTAGAACTGCCTTTAACATGTCAATGGATGTGTGTAAGCTTTTAGTACAGGGCCCAGCGTGGTGCCTGGGAGATGTGCATTTTATAACAACCTTCTGATTCATCAATCTCCTTTTCTTTAATTTTGTTATCCCAGCTAAAGGGTAAACGAGGAGTTGGTGTACCCACAGATGGAAGGCGATCTTCACCCTATCTGGCTGGTTGATGAAGGATTGAGAAACTAATGTGGGCACTGGGTTGTATTTTCCTGGCCAAGATCTATTGTTTACCACGGTGCCAGGAATATTTTTTGTGCTCTACCTCATCCCTTCTCTACAGGCATAAACACGGATGTTTGTAACTGCTTTTATACTAAGATTTTAATACTTAGTAGATCCTGTCATTCATTATTATACAATATTTAATGTGGAACTCAAACTTGTATTGTTATTATTATTATTGTTATTATTATTATATATTTGATTTATTTGATTAAACTTTTATTCTATTTTTTTAAATAATAATCATTATTATTTTTATTTTTTTTATTATTATTATCAATATAATTATACAGGATTTATTTTATTAAACCTTCATTTATTATTATTGTCATCATCATTGTTATATAGGATTTTTTTGATTAAGACTTTATTTTATTATTTTTTAGCTTATTACAGGTTTTTAGCACTAGAGCAATTTATATGCTTTACATACTACTCATTCACATCAGTCCCTACCCTCAAAGAGATTACAATCTAAGGTCCCTATTGCACACACATACAGGACCGATTTAGACAGGAGCCAATTAACCTTACAGAATGTCTTTAGAGTGTGGGAGAAAACCCACCAAAGGACAGGGAGAACATGCAAACTCCTTGCAGATAGTGACCTGTCCAGGATTTGAAACAGGGAACCCAAGTTCTGCAAGGCAGAAGTACTAACCACTAATCCACAGTGCTGCCTTTTTCCCTTTACACGAAGTGCAAGAACAGAAGAATGACTGTTGATGTGCCAGAAATATAATAATATTACAATCTAGGGTCCCTATTGCATACACATACAAGACCGAATTAGACAGTACAGATAGTGTCCTGACCGGGATTTGAACCCCCCAGTGCTGCAAGGCAGAAATGTTAACCACTAAGCCACTTTGCTGTAAAAAAGTTTTGGAAGCTTTACTTCCCCTCTCCATGCTCCGGCGCTGTCCCCAGTTTCCTCCTTGGTCATTCTGCCCATTTCCTGTTAGCCCGGCCTGTCGCTGGCACACCCCTTGTCATCAAGCAGGATGGACTCACAGTTATCCAGGACTGAGTACCACTCACACAATATTAGGTAAGTGCCTTTAGGTCCTGAAAGAATTTCCCCCTTCCCTCCCCTGCTGCCGCCAGGAAAGAAGAGGAAGAACTGGTGATGACATTGGTCTGGCTTTAAGATTGCAGAATATAGATATGTTTGGGTGATTTTCCTTTTAATAAAAAAGACCTGTCCTCCAGCAATGGCAGGCCCCTTCCTGCTGGCAAATTGCTGATCTAAAGCAGTGATTCTCAATCTGTGTAACCTCAGGACCCACATTTGTCCTTAGACATTAAGTGGTGACCCAAGTCGCACTGCAATGGAACGCACGTCATTGCGGTACCGTGCATTCTGGTGCGGGCGATCCGTGCGATTCTCGGCTTGGGGTCCAGTGCTGGGGTTCTGTGCTGTGACGGAGCTCCATCCATACATGCATTGCTTGTACAACTCCCTTGTGCGCCCTGTAGAGCTGCTAGGAGCCAGAATGTGACATCACTCCGGTCCAGGCACCTCTACAGGTCACGTGAGGGAGCTGTAAGCAATCCATGTATGGGTGAAGCTCCCTCACGGCCATAGCTCCACCCCACCCCACCTCAAGCTGACACTTGGCGCCAGGCAGCATATTCTGAATGGCTGCTCAGCGCAAGAACTGATATTGCTACGCTAGGGGAAGGCTGAAGAGCCTCTCACTTAGAAAAGGGGAAGGCACGCAGCGACCCACTGAAAACAAGGTTGTGACCCACTTTTGTGTCACGACCCATCAGTTGAGAACCAAGGATCTAAAGGTATACCCTTTGCTTTAATATAGATGCAAACCCAACCAATGAAATCTCATATTAGCTTGGACCTTGTAATGTCATATAAAAAGTTATTTGTCCTTTAAAAGTAATCCCTAGTGATTCTGCCATGAAGGTCCTTGTTCATGCACTTCCTGTTATAGCAATCAACTAATATTCTGCGCTCAGGACTTCATTCACTAACTGGGCAAAGGATATCATGCTGCTATACTCAAAGCGTAAATACTTTTAAACAGATAAAAATTAGTATATATATATATGTATAATCACTGTGCACTCATTTTTAACTTCTTCCTATAGGGTGACAATGCTCTGTTTCCTGCCTTCCAATTGTGCTTCTGGGTTGTCACCCTGTCTTCTTATGAAGACCATAAGTGGCCATTTCAGCACATGTTAGGCATGCCTAGCCCACCGGAGCCTTGGGATCATAATGAGCACTCTGGTGTAGATATATTGATACTGATATGGATATTGAATCTGTAGATAGATACAATCTATAGTTTTGTATTTGTTTGAAACCTACATTCTTCTACAATAAAGCAGCATGATTCGTCTCTCCCTATCCGTTTCTACTCTCTTATCTTCAGTCTTACTGAGCGACATAACACTGAACAATTACCATTGCAAAACACTTATTTTTTTTTTTTTTTATCAAGAGATTGTTTAAAAAAAGGGGGTCACTGGGAATAATTTGCCTGCCTGACATCAACCTAAGGCTACATTCATACTTGCAGTTAGGGCCATATGCAAATTCTGACGGCAAGAATGTGCCAGAATAACAGGTCTGACTCTCAGCCTATACAAAGCAATGACAGGATGACAGCGAGTGCAGCTGATTGCGGCTGTTGGGGTGTAATTGGATATCCACGGACAGACAGACTGCATCCAAGGACGGTCACATGTCCCTAAACTCAGGTAATTGGATGTCCAGTTGCCCCCGAACAGCTGCAGCCGCCATTGCTTTGTATAGGCTGAGCGGCAGCAGCTATTCGCACACACCTGCCCTTCTGGCCACAGGAATATGCTGATTCTTGTTGCCAAAATTCACAATTTAGTCCTAATTGCAAATACGATGGGGCCTAAAATTCCCTTTTACAAATACAATTATGGATATATTCATACATACATCAGTGAACTATAGTACAGGCTATTGTTCCTTACACTGAGATTGTAATCAGATTGACTAGTAACCATCCGCCGTTTTAAACCTTTTTTTTAATCCCTTCTCCTTCTCTTCCCTCCGTTGTTCTTTATTTATTTACACAGAGGGAAACCCTACTGACCCCAGATAACAACACAAGTGCTGCGAAAGCAGGACAAGGAGAATTCCTTCAGATGAGAACTGACACTGAGGATCGGGGGGTTAATTTCTGGAACAGGGAAATTTGCATACAAATGAAAAATGATGGAATTTCTCTTCTAAATTTTCAATGTCATCAGCATCAAACAGAGGTCCGCTTCCCTTGCTGTTTAAAGCGTATTCATTACTGGGAAAAGAAAGGGGCACCTTGTTTTGTATTAATCACAATTGCAGGTCAATGGCTTCATTTACCAAATTCTGTCTGAAGTGCCACTCACGCCGAGCTTTGTGCTGCGAAGGCGGCTGATTCCAACAGGTGTCACATTCACGCTGCATGGTGCTGATGTGACGATAAGGGTCCTCATACACCATTCAGCACATAAAAACTTACTGCATATAAAAATGCTTGTGTCTGTACAGGCTCTAGTATGCATTCTTGTGTACATTGACATGCAATTTGATGTCATCCGTTGTTAAGCATTTTTCAGTCCTATTTCCTGCAAGGGTCAAAAAAATTACCTTTTTTTTTTCTTCCTTTCATTTTCTGTGTGTTGCATATCATGAAAATGCATACATGCTGCATTTTTATGCAACTCGCTGTGATGTACATCTCATAGTGGTGAGAACAACCATTCTTTTCCCTGGCAGTGGCCTGCGTTGTGCCCTTGCAGTGACCTACGTGGATCTGGTGCAGAAAAATGCAGGTCATTGCACGTGGTGTGAATGAGCCCAGATGCAGACGTTCAGGGCCGTCCCTATTGTAAGGCAGCCTGAAGCAGTTGTCTGCCGCTAGAATCTTAAGCATTCAACAATTTGGGTTATGTCAAATGCCTGCGTCTACCTGCAGCCTAGTCTTAGACCCCCATTTCCCGGCCACCATGTCACTAGAGTATCCCTTCAAAACTGCAGGGAAACACTGGTGACACTGAGGTTTGGGTGGGATGGGGAAAGAGCGCCGTCATCCAACACCCCGTGAAGTGTTGAATGCTGAAGACTCTAGTTGCATTCAAATAGCATGCTTGTGGCATTCACATGGCATTCTCGCCACTAGCTTCCTATGCTCCTCGGCTCCATTTAGGGGCAACAATGCCGTGTGAATGGCAGTTGGCTAGAATATGGCTGGGTGGAAGATTTATTAACCACCCCCTCCTATAGTTTTCTGCAGCGTGTGTACTGGGGCGGGCCTTCTGGGAACCTCCCTCATCTCTTCTCTCTGCACAGGGTATGTGCTGCACAGTGATGATGTCACTGCGACTTTTATGTTACTAACTGTGTTTTCAGAGGTATTTGGAGCACATGGAGCAGATTTATATCCTTTGTGGCTATTGAGGGATATATTTGCATGAATGTTTGTGTGCCCCAAGCTGAGCTTTACAAAATGTTAGCTGGAGTTGGACTTTAATTTGTTTGTCTCTCTTTCAAAGTCAATTTACAACTATAGGTCTATAGGTACCTACTGGGTTGTAAGCTCTTACAAGCAGGACCCTCTCGTATTGAAATTGCATTATATCTGCACTGTCTCCCTTCATTTTGTAATGCGCTGCACAAACTGTTGGTGCTTTATAAATCCAGAATCATAATATAATATAATAATAGGTCCATTCAAGGCTACTCTGTCCATAGGGTGACAGCGCTACTGTGCGATTTAACAGTAGAGCAACCATCGTTGTCACCTTATTACAGGAACTGGACAAACAACAGATGTACCGGCAGGATCAACAGATAATAAAACTATCTTACCAGAAAAAAAAAGACTGCATCATATATGTCATTTTTTATTTTGCCCATAGTTCCACTTTAAAAAAAAAAAACTTTTGAAAGACTGTCGCCTCCAATTAAACCTAGCAGGAGATGCCCTGGTGGGAGCTGGCCAGACGCCATTGCCGAGACATGTTTGATACAAGTAGAACACATAGCTTTCTAATCTTCCGGGCCGAGTTTTGCCGTTGAGCTCAGCTACAATTTATCCCTGTTTATAGTCAGTTTCAATGTTAATAAGTCATACAAGCCCGTATCCATGATAAGTGAGCAAGAGAAAAAAGAAGAAAAAAAAAAAAAGATTAACATCACGTCTTGCAAACTGCGGTGGATAGAGCACAGTCTTAATTAGCGATATCATGCAATATTTTTAGCCGAGGTCCCCGAGTGACGGCGGCGTTTGACTACGCAGTCGACTGGAAGTTGATTTGATTCCAGAGTGTAGACAAAATTCGAACTTCAAAGAAAAGCGTTCTATCTCCCAATTCCAGCTCCTGAGTGCTCTGGAAGTGTAATATAGATGGGCTTAGCATTCCCCGCTGAGAAAAGGGCAATTTGACACTGAATCTGCTATTAAAGCACCATAAAAACACTGACTTTAGATAACTGCTCAATATCATAGCAAATATTCCCCATGAAATTAATAAAGTATGTTGGGTGACTTTTATTTCAGATGAAATGTGTTTTTTATGTGCATTTTTAGAAGCGAACGTAACGCGCCCAATGTCTGTCTAGCGTGGCAGACTTGGGATAAAGTCGGATTTTATACAACGCGTTCCTAAGCTACGTTTACATGTCCTAATCGAGGGGGGTGAGCACTACACTGTAGGGGTCATTGAGCAATTCCTCATCATGTAAAAGGTACAATATAGACATATGTGACATGTTTGCATTAAGGCGCAACTACAACCTCCTATCAGTTACAGCCAAGGAAGGTGCCATCTTGGCCTCTATTTGGACTGCATGGTGCTGAACATGTGACCTGCTATGACACCAGCCATCTGAGAGCTTGAAAGTTTGGTTGAGAGCAGAAATAAGCACACTGGCAACCTTGACAGCTGGCATACCTTAAAAGAATCTGCTTTGGGAGACATTAAATTGGTGGGTAAGGTTTTTCTAAAAAATCTTATTAGCTGAAGGAGTCAAATCTTTACCCTAGCATTCATCTCCCGCACCTAGCTGTCCTTCTACCTTAATTTCGCTATACTGGTCAATATCCTTTTCTTCCCTGAACCTGCAAGTCAGTGTACTTGCACTGGTCCAATCATGGCCCTCTGTCTGAGCCATTTCCACACATATTAGAGTATAAGAGGAAAGTGCAGGATAAAATAACTAGTTCACTGATAGATTCAACTTGTTGCATGTGAAAAGACTTTCAAGCTCATCTCTGGGCAAATATCACCCCTTCATAACTTTTACCCACCCACAAACTTCACTCTGCCATCACGTGGCCTACTGCAGCCCAGGCCCAGTCAAGACTCCAATTTGTTTGCATTCCATTTGTGGACAGTGAGCTGTCATGGCATAAAAAAGGGGGGGTCGTGACATCACGACTCGCACCGCCCATTTGTTTACATTCGGCCTGGACCGGTCAGTTTGGGGCTGTTGTCCAGCGGAAGCGGACGGGTTGGCGGGCGGCTGGACTTTTTTTATTTCAGCAAGTTGGTGGCTGTTGTGCATCGTGATTGATGATGCACATTTCTGGATGCCGTGATTGACCTTTGGATTGCATCGTTGGAGCCTTTGAAGACTTGTTAAAATATTATGTTTGTTTTTTGTTCAATTAAAGGACTTTTACAAGGTGTGGTGTTTTTATTTACTTGGTGTACTTTTTGGTGAATGAGGTGTAACAACTACCACTTACTCATTCACAAGGGGGGTGTGAAAGGGGGCACCCAGATGCAGATGTGCCCCCCTGCGTGCAGATCCCCTACAACCACCGGGCCGTGGTTGTGGGAAAGATGCCCTTGTCCTCATCCGCATAGGGACAAGGTGCTTTTCCAGGGGGTCCCCCCAGGAAAAACACCCTCCCAATGTTGAGGGCATATAGCCTGGTATGGTGCAGGGAGGGCGCCTTTCCTGCCCTGCCAGTCACATTTTTTTAATATCAGGGGTTCCTCTTAACTTTCCTACCAGACATAAAGGGTCTGGTATGTTTTGGGAAGGGGACCCCGTGCAGTTTTCTTTTTTATAGTGAAATTTTACCTCTGAGGTAGCGAATGGAGTGACTATTTGACAATACTCTGCTGTTCGGCCCCTTTAAGTATAGGGGTGAACAACAGCATGTGAACTGCTGAATGTTCGCCTCAGCCAATCCACATGTTAAATCAGCTGAGGCGAACGGGTCTTTCCCTTTGGTTCAGTCGCACGTGCTGAGACTGTTCAGTCGTACAGAGCTGCTGTGAATAGCCGAAGATCCCTGAATAACCCCCGGTATCTTTGTAACAAAAATATTGACAGTGCAATCAACGTTTTCACGCGTAAAAGTGCACATGTTTATGTGCGTTGTCACACGTGTATATGCGCATAAATTAATTATGCAAATTTTCATGAGCAGATCGTAATACATTGAAGTCAATGGACAAAATGCGTTTAAAAACACACATGACTAATTGTAACGTGCGTTTTCAAGCATTTCCTATTGAGCGTATGTGGCCAAAATGAGGTGGGATCTGCCAAAAAGAAGCTCATGTCCTTTTTCTAGCAACAGGCATTTTGCTTATTGCAGCAAAACACTTAGGAGTGCACAGGGGCCATATGAATGAATGGGATTTTTTTGGTGAAGCTTTTGGTCAGGCTAAATCCGCTGCAACAATACGCTCAGTGTGAACCAGGCCTTAGGGATTGCAAGATTCTCACAGCCTCAGACATGACTCCCAGATCCAAGATGCATCATGAGATTTGTAGTTTCACCACAGCTGGAGGGCCAGAGTTTACCCGATCCTGCTCTAGACAGTGCTTACTATCCCAGTGGTCCCTTCTTCCATTAATCCCTATACAAATGCCAATCTGAGCCGAGAATCTAGCCATAGAGAGTAATGGTCAGTCTTCCAAGCTGCTACCATCACCTTGCTGAAACCTGCCAGTATGCTGATGATCCCTTTAAATAGACCCTGTCTTCAGTTTTGCAAACACGCCAGGTTCTATTGTGTCCTTGGGTAGTGAATAAGTGGCTTTCTTCTGCATGGAGTGATAGTGGGGGTCATAGTACTCTCCCTTAAAGGAGAACTATGGGGTTAGGGCTTTTCCCCATAGTTCTCCTAAGGGTAACGGGAGGACAAAAACTAGCGTCCTCCCGTCACCCTAAGCTCAGTATACCGCAAGCTACAGTTCGCGGTATACTGAGCCGCCGCAGCTGAAACAGATCCCGACAATTATGTCTGGATCCGCCCAGCTGCGTGAGTGACAGCTGGTTCTGCCTATCTAGAGGCAGAGCCAGCTGTACCCGCCCCCTCCCCATCCGTTCCGCCAGTCAGCGCTGGAGGATCGGAGCGGGGAGGGGGGAATCCAGTCCCTCCCCTGTCACGGGTCTCTGCCGTGACAGGATCGAGAAGTGAGCGAACGCCGGTATGTGTTCGCTCACTTCACGATCTACTGAGCTGACCTGTGACAGTTTCATTGTCACAGGTCGGCTAGAACTATGAGGTGAGTGAAAAGCACTCACCTCATAGTTCTCCTTTAATAAAGTGAGCTTATCCTTTAAATAAAGTCCTATATTTTCTTCCTGGCCCTATGACTTACGTTATTAGTCTGTAGTTCAGTAGGCTTGTCGCTAGGTGGCTTTAAGGGGACAAGATTAGCACTTGTGTATTGGGTCATAGAGTATCCTCTTACCGGCTAAAGTTGCTGCCATCAAATCTCTTCAGTAATAAGGCACAAGAACCAGAAAACACATTTTTGTGTTGGCAATTAAAGCTTATTAAAGTGACTCCTATTAAAGAGAGAATACGCCAAGTTTCCACTTTATGACAGTTTATCCCAAAGCCCTTTAAGTTAAGTGTTATTTTACAAGCCCTTCTTGTATTTCCAAGTCAACATAATGTGAAAATCTATATTTCCATTTTTTTTTTATTGGATGCCCAGCTGGAATAGCACCTTGTAGAAATTATGACGCTAAGCACTCGAAATGCTCTACTAATTCTTGCCTTGGTATTCAGGACTGACTTTACTGAGTTTTAGAAGGTTTTCAGAGCATCTCATCTGGCAGGCCAGTTATGAGCAGGGTGGATTCTGGCAGAATTTTATGTGCATCCTGTAGCCTGCATGAAGGGGACATAGCTAGTATTTATGAGACTGAACAGACTGGCAGCTCAGGGAAAACCAGTGACATCACCGGGGGACTTTATTCCTAGATAGTACCCGTAAGTCCGGCAACTATTTAAAGAATATCTGTAAGGTACTAAATGGATTAAAGCTAAAGTTTAATGTGCTTCTAGTTTGCCTTCATTGGCCCCTACTAGCCCATTGTCAACATGCTGATGACATCATGCACATTACATTCCTTTTCTTCTCCATGCTTCTATATGCAATGCAGGCAGTGCATGGCTAGTGAAGGGGCCATCAGGGTGCTGCACATAGCATTCTAAAACCATTACAACACCCTGCCTTAGTACTCCTCTCAATAGCCCTTAGCTCTGATGCAAGCAGTGGGTTGGCTTATGGGAGGAGTTAAGCAAAGATAAAATGCCTTGATAGGTGGATGTCAATCTGAAGGACTGGGCATTCCTAGGCAAGCTGTATTTGCATAATACAGACCCCCCACCAGGTAATGCATCCTAAATGATCAAAAGAACTAAGGACTTTAACTTTGAGGCTTTATACAGCTGGCTTGGTGGCTTCTTCCCTACATCTTTAGCTGATTTCAGGTTTCGGATGGTCTCTGTTCTACGAGAGTTGCCTAAAGCATATTTCTCCCTAACATTGTAAATAGCATTTAACCATCACATCTACCTGGACCAAGCTATTCAGCGCTCTACACTTTTCTTCTCCATTCCAGATCTGTCTGGCCATTTGTTTCCCACTGCAGAATTTTCTCTTTACTTTCCATCTTCTTTAAATATGATCTTACCATGATATTTTTGTTCAGGCACTTCCTGTTATGGCGTGACAACTGTCTTTCAAATTAAGCATTAAGTGCTTGTACTCCGCTCTCCATCCTGACTCCTTCGAAGGAGCTCAGCCACCTGTGACAGCGCTGACAGCTGACTCCTCCCCCGCACAGCCAACTTGCCCACCTGTGTCAGCTGACTCCTCCCCTGCATCGCCAGCTCACCCACCTGTGTCAGCTGACTCCTCTCCTGCATCGCCCGCTTGGCCACCTGTGACAGCTGACAGCTCTCTCGACCCCCGCACTGCTCTCCATCCTGATCTGTCATGGGAGGCCAAGCGGGGCGGTCGGAGAATTCGTCCTCCTGTGTCACAATCACATTGCTCTACGTCCCACCCCGCCCGGCCTCCTCAATGTTTCTTTCCTCCCCACTGGATGCTGCACTGTGTCAGAGGGGACACAGCACAGCGCCAAGGGGAGGAAGAAACCTGGCATGCAATGCAATTTTGGCCACAAAATGGTACTTTCGACATTTTGCGGAAAGTGCCATTTTCAGCCGAAATGTTTTGCCGCCCTAAATTTCAGTGCATCCCTAGTCTATATAATGCCCAGCAACTGACTAATGGTGAACTATCTCCATTCAGGGCCACCAGCCCGAAAAAATGCCCCTTTAATCGCCCTCCCCAAGCCCATTCTTCCTCTCATAGATAGTTTCCCAGTTTACACTGAGGCATCTGAACAATTTCACCATCTAGGTATGATAATTCATCCTTTCTAAATCAGAATGGAATAGTTTTCAGATTTAATTCTAAGATAATAAACATGGCCCTGAACACTGGCATTTTCCAGCTCTGATATGCCAAGTAGCAGAGTTCCTGCTAAATCGGAGGCATATGGAGTGTCTGTAACTGACTTTTTAACTTTCTTACTACAGCTGGTGTGGATTTGGGATGTGAAATTTTAGTAGTCGGAGTGCTCATCAGGCAAAATGCGGAAAATAATGAATATCATTAAATTGTAAGAGATTATGTTAGGGAGGCACAGTGTAATATACAGTATGCGTCGTTATCGTTGTTGGATGAAAGAGTGTTGCATTTATAAAGCACATATTCAAATTTTTTGTTTACACCACCGAATCAGTTTCATGTGTTACTGAACTGGCTGGTGTTCTTGAATTGTGCTACAGTAACATGTGTGTGAGCACATTCATTGGTGTGCTGTAGAGCCATTCATGTTTAATGGAACCACAGTGCACCATGCCAATGTATGTGAGTTGCAGGGCCGGTGCTAGACTATTTTGTGCCGTAGGCAAGACCAGTTACTGGCACCCCCAACCCCCCTTGGCGCGGCCCCATTCTCCGGCCGGCTAGCTTCCTTAGGTGACCGGTGGATGAAAGCAGCCGGGAGCAATAGACAGACTGCTATTGGCTATTTTAATTGGAAATAGCCAATAGCAGACTAGCTATTGAAACCCCACCCACGGAGCAGAGGAGCAGGCCTGAGAGAGAAAGTTGTCTTTTGGTTCCACTCATCTGCTTAGTGGGAGGGTACAATAGCCAGCCTGCTATTGGCTTTTGCAATTTGAAATAGATGGGGGGCATCGTAAGGGGGGTGAGTGTTCGAGGCTGAGCCCTAGTCAGCAGTGCACCCTAGGCGGCTGCCTAGTGGCAGCTCCGGCCCTGGTAACACGCTAATATGCATGATACTCTGCATTACCAAAAATAGTACATGCATCTTTTTTGGTGCATATTGGTGCTTTAGGCAGCCCCTTGGACCGCCTTAACACTAGGCGTGTTAATACATGGCATAACACACATCAACATGTGTGTAGCAATCCACCGCAACATTGTGAACCTAGGTTGAGTATTATCAGCCAGAGCTCCTGGGACCGCTACTGGCAAATGTAGCCACAATGCCACTTAAATAGGCCAGGTCATCTGTCAAAAAAATACTAACACTGCTGCCATCTACAGGTTAAACTTTGTTACTGCAAGTGGGGGGAATATGTATTCTACAGTAGGCACATTTGAGCAGAACTGTGGGCTAATGGCTAAATCTACAGTTGAAATAATTACATATAAATTGCTTCAATTGGTACAATAAATATATAATTCTGTTTGCCATTCTTGCAATCCAGACAACCAGCCATTCAGCAGAGCTATGCTTGTGTCTCCAGTTTTCTCCTAGGCAGTGCAGTCTGGTCAAGAATACCCCTCTCCCTCAGCCTATGACTGGACAATGAAGGAGCAGAGGCTCACTGATTAAATCTTCCCTCCTCTAGTTAGTGAGCATCCAGTATTAGACTGACAGAACTGCCAGATGCCTAACTGTCTCACAATCCTGCCCTTCCCTTTCCTAGCCCGGGTCTGTGCAGGTGATTGCAGGAATCCAATATCAAGATGAAAGGAAGTATCTATTCCTGGATGCAAAGGCAGTATGTTATATCTGCACCAAGGTATATGCCATTCAAAACATGACCATTTTGCATTTACACTCACTGTGGGGACACAGCCAACCTCCTTTTTGCTGGTTCGCTAATGTTGATTATACCCTACATAGCAAGTAATTAAGTGATTTGTGCCCGTTTTTGAGTCCATTATACTACCTATAATGTTTAAGCCCTGAAGAAGGTCTTTAAACCCTCAAAATGTGTTGAATGTTTTTTGCTGTTGTTTATGAACCTGTTACATCATTAAACATTTTTGGACTCTCATTCTGTCTTGCTTGGTGAGCTCATTGTACTGTATATACACATATATATTCAAGTCTGGATTCCCTTCTATGTGGGATATCCTGTTTTAGTTCATATCGGCCTCACCAGCGCCATTGTGCTTTATCACATTCCGACTGATCTGAATATATGAATCCAGCGCCTCACCTGTACTTGTTCCAAACCTACTGAGCTGGTCTCTCGGTAGTATGTTGTACAGCAGTTGTCTGGTTCACCAACATTTGAGCTGCATTATGGTAAATCCTTGTCCAGGACTTCCTCTGCAGCAGTAGGTGGCTGGATAAAAACTGAGACCTCTAGCAGGAAGATCTCACCTATAGAGTGGGGAAGAGGGATAAAAAAGGCAAAAGGGGGGTCACTCCATCCATCAAACTCCAACTACAGGCAGTCCCCGGGTTATGAACAAGATAGGGTCTGTAGGTTTGTTCTTAAGTTGAATTTGTATGTAAGTTGGACCAGGTACATTTTCTAAGTGTAACTCCAGCCAAGATTTCTTTAAAAAATAAAAAACAATTGGGCGGAGCTAGCAGTGACAGCTAGCTCCGCCCAACTGTTTCCTATTGCCTGAGCCAATGAATAACAACTGGACGGAGTCGGCCGTGACGTCACGGCCAACTCTGCCCAGTTGTCATTGTTTAATGACAGTTCAGCGTCCCCAGGTAAGCTGATCCGTCATTTCAACTGGGAGGAGCCGGCCGTGCGATCACCGCTGGCTCTGTACAGCTGTCAGTTGCGAGGCTTTGGCTGGCCAGTGGCCGGCCGTTCGGGTGTAACTTCGGCTCAGTCGAGCCGAAGCCTATGCCTTCGGCTCGGCTGTGCCACTCGGCCACCTTCAGAAGCTGTAAGGGCTATAGTGAATAGCCCCCTTACAGCAGCCTTTCAGTTCGAACCGAAGGGCTCCGGCGGCCGAAGCTAGCGGAAGGATCAGCCGGAGCTACGGCTGATTCTTCGGCTAGCTTTGTGATTAACCATTTAAATCTTTCTAATGAGGATACAGACAGCAGTAAAATCCTCACAGTGACCTGGAAGAATAGGCGGGCACCCCTTGTCTGCAAGTCTAACAAGAGCCAACTTCCTGTAATGTACACACAGTACTATGAACCAGACCCAAAGAGGCAGGCACTCCTCATCAGCACTAATCTGGTAGCATTACAACTATCCCTTGCTGTACAGTAATAGCCTCCGTTTGTAAGTAGAAGTCGTATGTAAATTGGATGTATGTACCTCGGGGACTGCCTGTATAACTGGTAGAATAAAAGCTGTATTTTGCATAGCATTAAAATGGGAACAGCAGAAAGCGTCAGATGCATTTATATAAAAATTATACCTAAAACATTTACCGGCACCTTAGTCAAAAGCCTTCCCGATGACTCTATTACAGGACCGTGCTTCGGCAATTACTTCTGTCGCTAAATAAGCCGTACCTATTTAATTCTACATTCATATAACAGCCCCGGCCACAACACCGCCTCGTTAACGATCATAGACTTATTGTTATTAAAATAGAGGAAAAACATAAGCAAAATTTCTCTAATTATATGAAATTATAGGTATTCTACTGAGCCTAGTGCTTTGCCTCCACTCCCGAAGAACACTGAATTAATAAGTTCATAAATCAGATGCAGAGAAGGATTAATATTGCTTAATGTTGTGTTGCAGGTACGAAAGTGCCTCCATATTAAACGCGGAAATGTATTTTGGCCCCGCTATGCTGTTTTAAGATCACAATTAACTGATTGTATTATAAATTCATCCTTTTCTTTTTAATGAGTTAATGTCATTTCAATCTGCGATATTGCACTGCGTTCCCGGGGAAGGACTCCATTTTGGAAAATGAATCGCATCATATTATGCACAGTTTTAAGGTGCTATTTGTGTAATAGATATCACATTTGTTAGCAGAGAGTTAATGTAATGTGGCTTCACCGTTCGCCACACGTAATTCCCGAACCATTTTCTTTACAGTCGGATGTATTTTTATAATGACATCATTAGAAAGTTAGACCGCTTGATGAGGAATGGCGCTACTGGTGGCGGCAGCTGCTTCTGAACAGAGGTGTGAAGGTTTAGGTGGTCATAGTGGGGGTGCCTGTAACATGCCACATCTTTCTGGCAGACCCCAATCTTGTAATGGATGCTGAGGGGAATGGGTGGGGGGTGCTGGATGTCAATTTATCGACTGAAATCTGTTCTCTTGATTTGAAAGCTTTAGCAACTGGTTGGTGGCTCAAGTGACCTACAGCAGCTTTTCTCAACCAGGGTTCCACGGCACACTGGTGCACCTTCTGGCTTTGTCAGAGGTGCCTTCAAATTTTTTGCACAGTGTCATGCGTTTCCATGGCGCAGGTGAGCCATCCACCAGCACCATGGAAATGCATGACGCTAAACTAAGGGGGTTACATCCCGGACCTCCCCGAGCATTCAGAAGAGGAGAGTAGTCCACCTCCGTCCAGACCTGCCCCACGTCCCGCCTCTGGTCATGCTGCCTTAGCAGCACTGTGGGGAAGGTTAAAAGATAGGACTCTGATGTGAAGGGGGCACTTTGACATGAAAGGGGGGACTCTGATGGGAAGTGGGGGGAACTCTGGTGGGAAAGGGGCCTTTTGATATGAAGGGGGAGACTCTGACATGAAAGGGGGGACTCTGATTGGAAGAGGGGGGAACTCTGGTGGGAAAGGGGACTTCTGATATGAAGGGGGAGACTCTGACATGAAAGGGGGGACTCTGATTGGAAGAGGGGGGAACTCTGGTGGGAAAGGGGACTTCTGATATGAAGGGGGAGACTCTGACATGAAAGGGGGGACTCTGATTGGAAGAGGGGGGATCTGATTGAAAGAGGGGGACTCTGATGGGAAGTGGGGGGGATTCTGGTGGGAAAGAGGACTTCTGATATGAAAGGGGGCTCTGATGTGAAGAGTTGCTTATTTGTTTGCATGGGGTTCCCCTTTAAATTCCATACCAGACCCTACCTAGGATAAGGATTTGTAGATTTTGGGGGATAACACACTTAATTTTTTACGTTTACATTTTTTACATTTTAGACTGGGGTGCCTCGTGATTTTTCATACTTTTAAAGGGTGCCACAACTAACAAAATGTTGACAAATACTGACCTGGAGGACCTCTGAAAGGGGCCCCAAGTGTAGTCAAATATGCACCTGAAGAAGAAGGCTGTAGATGTCCCACTACGTTTTTTTTTTTTTTTTAAATTTCTTTACATTTTTTTGACTGGTGGTTCATTAGTTCACTGTGGGCATATAAGGTGTTTCTCTTGTGTCATGTTATGCTTGATTAGGGATCCTGCATGGCCCTGAAACAATGCTATTTGGTTGCCGAAATGCTAAAAGGTGTCTTGGCCATCTTTGGTGTTCTGGGGGCATCTTGTATTTACAAAAGAAGAAGGGGCTCCACAACGAAAGTCCAACAGATATTTTATTTATATTTTTCTTCCCATAAGCCAAGTAAAACATGTTTTATTATCCCAACGCGTTTCAGGGTGAAGCAAGTTCCCCTTCATCAGGGCTAAAAAGGCATGAAGTGAACAGCTGTGATGAGGCTAAATGGAAATTGAGTCTGGACCCATTACAAGACATTGGTACACCCTCATCTTGAGTATGCGGTTCAGTTTTGGCCACCAGTCAATAAAAGGGATATTCTAGAATTGGGAAGACTTTGGTCTTTGGCTAAAATAACGTGGAATGTTTCTCAGTGTCCTCATATCTAATGCAGTTGCATAAGAAGTAATTACGTCAGGGGTCCTTCCCAGATAGCAAGCAATTGAGCTGCACGTTTGAAAATGACTTGCTAAAGTGTTGCAGACTTGCCAAGCTTCACAATTTTGTTGCACAATGCCTATACTCGTCTCTGCAGGCACAGCCAGGCAGTCACATCCTGGGTCATCCTGTGACCCCTCCCCTCCTCTGGCCACCAAGGACACAGAAGAAGAGGTGCTGCAGCCTGCATGTAGGTAGGTGAGGTTGGGCAGACTGTGGGTGATGGCTGGCAAGTTGGGGGGAAAGGGGGGATTGGTTGATCCCGCACTGACCAGCAGAGAGTCCGCACTGAACACCTGACAGTCTGCATTGGCCACCTGAGAGCCTAATTAGGGAGACACCTCTGCTGCACCCACACGCACCCCTGAAACTCTCTGGACCCCTGGTGAGAGCCCGTACCACTGGTGCCCGGGGAAGAAGAGGCTGTGGGGTCCAGTCTTGCAACCAAGTGGGACGGAAGATCAAGTGAGTATATCTTCTTTATTTTAACCCCTAGACCAAGGTGAGCACTTAACCCTTGCAGGGTGGAACTAGCTCTGCTTCAAGGGTTAATTTTTAGACTGCCTGGAGTTCTTCTTTAAAATACAAACTGTCACACCCACAAATTGAGTGGATGGACATGTGTCTTTTTCAAATGTTATCTACAATGTAACTGTGACTATATGAAACAGTAATAGAAAGCGACAACTTGCTCCAGCATCAGTTGCACATCACAGCTTCGGACTGGCTTCCAGGTGGTGACAACGGTGGATCATTCCTGGGCAATATTCTCAACTGGGGATGCATATGACAGGGTGGCAGCCCTGGACCACCATTGGGGGACAGTCGTCCCGCCATAACTATAAGTACCTTCATGGTCATTCCTGACCAATGTGTGTCGGCACAGCGACTCGTAGTCTCAGCCGGGTATGCATATGACAGGGTGAGAACCCAGGAGCCCCATTGGAAGACAGTTGTCCCTCTATGACTATAAGTACCTTCATGGTCATTCCTGACAAAAGTGTGTCGGCAAAACAACTTGTAGTCTCAGCTAGGGATGCATATGGCAGGGTGACAACCAAGGAGCACCATTGGGAGACAGTTGTCACCCCATAACTATTAGTACCTTCATGGTCATTCCTGACTGATGTGTGTCGGCACATCGACACATAGTCTAAACCAGGGATGCATATGACATGGTGACAACCCAGGAGCACCATTGGGAGACAGTTGTCACCCCATAACTATAAGTACCTTCATGTCAGGTTCACCAAATATTATTTTGATAAAGCTGCAGGTTTACAATTGCTACAATATTACAATGTTAAATCCTATAAGAGCTATAGTTATTAAAACTGATATTGCCCGTCGCACCCAGTCTAATGCATATGAATAAATGACCTGTGTATTAACAATATTTGCATTTTTTTTCCAGGAACTTGGGAGGTGAGCTGCTGCGCGCTGCAGATAAATGCTACAATACTGATTTATATGCTTACAACATATACAAGACAGGCCGGGATAACAAATCATTAATCACGGCTGCAGCTGTTCCGTGAGACTTTGCAGTCACTTAAAAACAGCGAGACTGTGACATTTATGGGTGGTAAATAGGGGCCGAGGTATGCAACTATCTGTACATTTGTTCTAAAATAATCATATGTCACAATTCCAGAAATGCTATTGCTATTGGAGAACCATGGAAAAGAAATAGGAAGCTCTAAAACAAGGGCCATATTACAGTTCTTGTCTTGCATATTAGTTATAGGGCACAATATCTTAAAGGTGAACTCCCCAATAAACAAATATGGTATAATTAAAAGAATCATGTGAATTCTTCTTGAATCTCGGTGAGCTTTGTGTATTTCTTCCAGATCTGTGCAGTTATCCAGTGTGAGACTTGGAGCTTCCTGCAATAAAGACCGGCCATTCTTGCTCTCTCTCCTTGTGGTCTTGTCTCCACCCCCTCCTGTAGTTTTCTGCAGGCAGCCTGTAGTGGGTGGAGCTTGCTGGGGCCCCCCCCCCCCCCCCCCCGCCCCGCCCC
>NW_017306408.1:550662-565668 GCF_000935625.1 Nanorana parkeri | reverse complement strand
GGGGGGCGTCGGCGGCCCCCCCCCCCCCCCCACAGCTCTGCTCTATGCACAGGTTATATACAGCACAGTGATGATGCCACTGCTTGATGATGATGATGATGATGCTACTGCTTGATGATGATGGCGATGATGATGATGATGCCACTGCTTGATGATGATGATGATGATGATGACGCTGCTTGACGATGATGGTGCCACTGCTTGATGATGATGATGATAATGATGGGGTCGAATTGGCGATTTTGAACCATTGTGATAAATAACAAAAACAAAAAAACAAAAAACAAAGGATAGAGTTGGAATATTTTTTCTTGAATGAACGGAATTCTAACAATGAGTGTGCTTTTCATTAGAGAAACTCAGTTCATTCTAAAATCGAATGTTAAAATCAAACAACATTTTCAGCAACATTCATAAAGCTTCTGATATATTGTCATATGATGACAATCTACCAGTCTATGGCCAGCTTTTAGTTAGCCGTGTTATCTGGGAAACAAATGCCAACTTTACGATCTCTCCCCAATGAATGACAATGCTAATAATTCCCACATCGTCTAGGCTCATAAAATACCATCTGAGGCAAACCAACATCTAGGGGGACTACAGGTCGAAGACTGCCCTGCCAGACAAAAGCAAAGCACGCTGAGCCTTGTCGTTCCCCGGTGTCCGGCGGCTGCTAGCTGGCCCATGCCTACATTAGTTGGCTCCGCTAGAAAATGTTTTATAATGACTGGAGGAAGTTAATGAGCGCGCCGTGCCCATCATGAAATAATGGGTCACTATAGATAACAGCAAAATAAATGTTATCATGTGCAGCAGATGCGCCTGCATGAGAGGCAGTTATGGGAACAATTGTTCCTCTTGTTCTCCCTGTGCAGGTCATTGCTCTTTATGAGTTTACTTAGAATTATTATCTACCTTTATTGTGTTCCCGCTCAATGGAACGTAGTCATTAGTCAGAATCGGGCACAGGCAGGCTGCAGCTTAGCTGCTGCTGTGGACGAGGATGGCTGAAAATGCTGGTGTCTCATTGGCTACATGACCGGCCACATATATTGCAATATTAGGAAAGGGGTTGGGGGCAAGAATGTCTTAAAGCCCAGCCCTTGTTTATTTTCCCCCTCCCCTATAAAGCAACCCCTGCCATCTCATTTAAAAAAAATACATATTAAAAATGTACATAGTAAATAAGGTTGCAAAAAAGACACAAGTCCATCCGGACCAACCTTAGATTAAGTTATCTATGTTATGAGTTTACATATCCAGGGAAGAGTCAATGTCAATGCTTCCAGCTGTTGTCACTACCTGGGGATTGGAGTTCCACATTTTGCTGCTCTGACTGTAAAGAACCTTCTCTGCAATTTGACATCATACCTCCTTTCTTCCAACCTCATATTGTGCCCATGTGCCCTCTTCTGGGACCTGGGATTAATCAAGTTGCTACCTCCCATAATCATCTTCAGTATGGTCATGTGACAGGCCCTCTTATTCTGAGCGGGTCCTGAATAATGTCATTAGCTGGTGCTGCTCTCTGCAGCATGTTCCTGTGACTCAAGGGGGGTGACTTCATGGCTTCTCCCAAGGTTGTGTCCATGTCAGCCTGGGCTTACAGGAAGGGGGTTGAATGACACTGGGGTCAATTACTGCAGAAGAAGACCATTGCTGGATTGCAAAAGCAGCGAGTCTGCAGTGGACAGTGGTGGCTGTACTGATCTTCCCGTGGATCACTTTTCAGTGGGTGGTAGACCAGTGACTGCCTGGCGTCCAGGAGACAATACTAAGCAAAACAAATGACAAACGCACTCATCAATTTGTTACCAGATTTACAGCAAGGTGCACATAGAAGGGCCTAATACAGTACAAAAAAAAACCGTTTTGCTGCTAGTACTGTATAAGGCCCTTCCATGTGCACCTTGCTGTAAAGCTTGTAACAAAGTGATGAGTGCGTTTGTCATTTGTTTTGCTTGACTGATTTGGCGCAGTGATGCATGGGGGGTCTCAGCTGCCGTTGTGATGTGCTGGGTCCCTTGTGTGTCCCTGTGCCTGTAAGGAGGTTGGGCTTTCTCCTGACAAACCTGCACCCAATTTAATCTTCTGCCCCATGTCCTCCAAGATGGAGACTCTCATAGTTTAGAGTTAGGACCACTCTATCTAGAGGTGCCTTGCGCGGCTGTGCGGCTTTCACATTTTCTGCAGAAGACGTGTAACTAAACCTCTGTTTTTAACCTTAGCGGTGAGAAGTTTTTTTGCATGCTGGCTGGTGAGTGTGCTGGGAAAACGTTTTGCTGTTTGTACAGGAGACAATACTGCTGCCCCCTGAATCTTATACCTGCTAGCACCTTCGTTTTTCAAGTGACCTTGGGGGTACAAGTACTACAGCTTGAAATACATATATAATTCTATATTGAATGTCCTTAAGTTCTATCCCACTCCTAATACCCATACACATCTAGAAGTTTGTAAACTTACCTATTGAAGATGCCCATAGGATCAGGGGTGTTCCGAGGCAGGGTGTCACCCGGTACTGGTGACATCCTGCAGTGATGCCATTGTGCATGCGTGTGACGTCATCGCACGCACGTAACGTCATGCGCTGTTACCTGCTGGTGATGGAAGCCGGCAGAGAGAGGAGGGGACATTCACCTGGCGGGATAAGGTATGCTTCCGGGTCCCCTCCTCTCTCTCGAGCAACTGTCGGCTCTCATGACCGAGTGCCCGACTTTTCAGAGGCGGTGACACCAAAATGACTGTTAGTCAGTGTCACCCCTCCTATGGTGTCACCCAGGTGCGGGCCGCACCCCCTCCCCTAGTGACATCACTGCAGAAGATGTACTTGCTTAATGCACTGACCCAATTTGCACTTCCTGGTGTCACCACTCTCACAGAGCCTTCCTTCTGTACTACAACTCAGCATCTGAGCAATGTAATATTATCATTGCTTGCTGGAAGCAATGCATGCTGGGATATGTAGTCCTGAGAAATGGAGATTGTATAACATCAAGCAGCAGGGAAAGAGCACACTGGGAATCCAGGAAGTTGTTGGAAGTGATGGGCAGACGAAAGGTGGCACTCACTACATAAAAGGGATTTTTTTTTTCGAGTAAGCTTTGATTTTATTATAACAAACAACTCGTATGCATTCCTATTACAATGCTGATGGTATAACAGGAGAGGATATGGTGAGACAACTCATTTAAAGAAAATGTATATTATTATTATTTAGCTTATTTACTAAATGTATAGCAATAATTTTGCTTAACAGTTCTTTAAAGGAGAACTATGGGGTAAGTGTTTTTCCCCATAGTTCTCCGAAGGGTTACGGGAGGACATAAGCAGTGGCGTAACAACCGGGGGTGCAGCAGGGGCGCGGGCCCCGGGCGAAAAGTGAAGGGGGGGCGCCGGCCAAAAATGGTATTGATTTAAAAAAATGAAAAAGTTTCAAAAAAAATAAAATAAAATTAAAAAAAATTAAAATAAAAACATGTGTGTGGGGGGGGAGGTGCAGGGTACAGTTCCAGTGGTTGTTTATATAATGGGGGGGCGCCCAGAACTCTGGTTACGCCACTGGACATAAGGGTCACGTCCTCCCGTGACCCAAAGCTCAGTATATTGCGAGCTACAGCTCACGGTATACTGAGACCGCCGCAGCCGGGACGGATCCCAACATTACTGTTGAGATCCACCCAGCTGCATGAGTGACAGCTGGCTCTGCCTATCTAGAGTGAGAGCCAGGGTTTTCCTGTTGGTGACAACAGGGGGCCATACCTGTGTAAATGTGTGTTGAAATTAGTACTTTGGACAATGAAGAAGTCATCACTCTGTTTTCTCCTTCTGTCAAAGCGTTTACTGTCAGCACATGTGCTTTGCAGAGCTTGATTGGCTGCTAATGCTGACACTTTCTTTCACAGCACTAGGTGGCCATACACTTTACAACAATAAAGGACAGGGTTGCTGATGATGTAATTGACTAAAATTAGCCATGGCCATAAATAGTCAATGATGTCACCAGCATCCCCGCCCCTTTGTTCAAAACATAGCTGTCAGCCAGGGAATCTCCCAGCTGACAGCTTAATGGGCCGGTAAGGGATGCTTCACTTGTTGCAAGGACACAGATCAGTAAACTGGGCCTGATAAAATCACAGGCACAGCATTAAGGTGGCCATACACTTTACAACCATCGCAAGACCTTTCCAGCCTGCTTGTTCGACGGAAGACGTGCTATAACAGGAGGCTGATGTCAAGATGAATTTAGGAAGTGATACTAAAAATGTACATTGCATTTATAATAAAAAGGAATTTAAAGGCATAAATAAAGGTATAAGTAACGGCATTGGTTGCTGTTTTTTTCCCTTCGTATCATTTTGGAGTTGATGATGAAAGTGTTAAGGGATTTTGGTGGTGTTATGTTGCATTACCGTGTGCTGTCTCCAGCGTGACCCCTAATGCTGTGACCTAAATATGGCTGACAGACGCACCGTGTGACCCGCGCCGGGCTGCCTGCGATGGCCTTAAGCCATCTCAGTCTCTGTGTTATTGGGAAGTGCACAGATGCAGCAGATGGCTGGCACATTGTCCAGAGATGACCCATGCATAATTGCTCAGAAGTTCAATAGTTTCAGGTTTTAAATTTAATTGCATTGACCATCATACCTACTGCTGTTCAATGATTTCATTTCCTTAAGGTGGAAAGCGGCCCCCGGGAGCGACAGCAAGCCACACGTCCTCCCCCCCGATACATAAAGACACAGAGTTGTCATGATAACGGCATTTGTAAGGACTTTCCTCTTTCCTTCTTATTTTGTTTATAAATATAATAAAAAGAAAATAAATATGAAAAAAATCAAACAAATAATTTACTGAATCAAAAACTCACTATAAATGCAGTAAGGGTGAACATGCGTTGCTATTTGCAAGTCATACCACAGATTACACATTTAGCTCCTATGGAATGAACACTGGAGATTAAGCTTCCACCCACACTTTCGACGCACAATATCACACGTTCAGTCTCTATTTTGTGTTGCATGTGATGTGCTTGGGATGCCAGTGGGCAAATCAAATCATAACCCTTGCAAAGGGGCTACCCCCGCACTACAAGGGTTAGGTGCTTATTTTGGTCAAAGATCTGAAACTAACACCTGAATCGATTCCAGTATGATCTTAGACTGTTTTCATCAGCCTTGATCCACTTCCGCTCCAGCGGTCTAAGGTCTTGCGAGTCATCATGTTCTATACACTGTATAGAACGTGAGGACGCCAAGGGACATACCATTGCTGGAGCGGAGGGAGATCACATAACTCTGGACTGGGGATGTACCGATACTAGTAACGGTATCGATGCTGATACCGAGTATTTGGGCGAGTACTCGTACTCGTCCAAATGCTCCAAAGCCTAGCCCGATACCCGAACTCCCGTATCAGGAAGCCGAGCGGTGAATCATTACACACTGCTGGGCTTCCTGACTGGTCAGAAAGCCGGCTTCATGCTCCCTTGCCACCTGGTGACGAGGAAGCATGGAGCTGGCTTCCCGGCCAATCAGGAAGCCCGGCGCCGTGTAATAACTCGCTGCCTGGCTTCCTGATTGGTTGAAAAGCTGGCCAATCAGGAAGCCAGGCAGCGATTTATTACCCGTCCCCCCACTTCCTGATTGGCCTGAAAGCCGGCTCCATGCTCCCTCATCACCTGGTGATGAGGAAGCACGGAGACGGCTTCCCTGCTAATCGGGAAGCCGGGTGGCGAGTACATGCCACCTGACATTTCTTGATGAGACTTCTGGTATCGGTATTCAGCGAGTACTGAAAAAAATATATTGGTACTAAAACCGGTATAGGTGCATCCCTACTCAGGATGCATTCTGTAAGCCATACATGATGTAATGAATGATCTGCAATAACACAGGAGCCCAGCTAGTGTTCAAATTAGAGCAACAAGCCAGGGAGGACCCGGGCCACTTTATTGTGTCATCTGCAATTTGTGGACGGTGTTTCCTTCCAAAAAAAAAGGATTCAATGTATGCAATGTTAATTTTATGTTACTGTTAGGCAGGTCTTACATGATGCATTGTAGTCATTTAATCATCACATCCAATCAGAATTACAAATCTATTTCAGCAAACCGAAATACTGCTAATTTGGATTCCCTGCGTTCCGTTCCACTGCAAACGCAAAAAATGCTGATTGCTCTATTTTTTGGCGTTTGCAGTGGAACGAAACACATGCAATATTTTGCCACGCGTCTGTTCGCACTGTGGGCGGGGGGCGTTTTAGCGGTGCCATTAACTTCAATGTACCGCCACATCCCCTCCCACCCCAGAACGCAGGGGGAAGTTTTGTGAGCGATTGTGGTGCTTTCCAGCAGCTACCACTCTGGAACGCACCGCAATTGGTGTGAACAAGCCCTAAGCCGCTTAGAGGTCTATTGCTTTATACAGTGCTGTCAGTCAACAGTTTGATTGTTGACAACAAAAGGATGAGCAAGGGGATGATCAAATCAGTGTGCTGCTTCTTCTTCACTGCCCAATCCCAAGCTGGGGAGAACAGAAAAATGAGGCCGGTGACCTTGCTAAGCTGTCTGCAAGGGGTGCCTGAAATACAAGACTGGTTAAACTAAATCACAAATCCTTTGGTGGGTAAAACAGTTGATGTATCACCATCTCAGATATGTATTTACTTGTCTATTTGGAATTCAGTTTAAAACAGTTTTAGTCTAATTATTTGCAAAAGTCTAGTTTGTGAACCACTTTCTGCTGCCGACCGTGGAAGTACTGTACAGTACACTCCCCAGTTTACGATATGATCGTCTTATGATGGGGTTATCAGAACGTAACCCCATCATATACCTAGGAGTGTCTGTAGGGTGAACCGCCACTTAGTCTATCTATCTATCTATCTATCTATCTATCTATCTATCTATCTATAATATAAATATAAATGTATATAATCATATATAATTCTAACAAAAAAATAAAAATAAATAAAAGGGAACATTGTTAATTAACATGTAAAAACATATATTCCCTCTACCTTCTCCTCTTTAACGCTCGTGCAATGTTTGCTCGCGGCACACTAAAAACTACAATAAAATGCCACATACAGAGAGTACTTTTAAACAAATGTCCTCGACAGAACAATCCACCTTAATTTAAAAATGAACCACTTGCAATTATGTCAGCTACTTAAATTTATTTGCAGACGGTTCAATTCATATTGATCATAACTCGACCCCACAATGACCTTGAACAAAGGTACTCGCCAACTGCAATAGCTGTAATGATCAATACAGAGTGCAATTGCCTATACCTAGTTACTGATAAATGAACTAAAAAAGGTATACTATTTCACGCGCGGCAATAATAACAGCTCATTTAGTCGGCTGTTTGTAAAAGGTTTAATATTGATACGTGTAGGAATAATGAGATCCTGAGGCATTTTTGAATAGTCGGGGAAAAAAAAAAAAACAATGGGGTTCATGGTAACTGCACATTAACAGAAATAAATCATTATTTTTAAAACTATATGAAAGGATTCAGGGATAAAGAAAGCAGACCTATAATGATATAGCAGCTGACTAAAAAAAAAAGAAGTTGATTTTATAGCTGAAGTTTATACATACATACATACATACACATACAAACACACATTTATATGTATGTATATATATATATTTTAAATAATATGTCATCATAATAATAACAGCGATCAAATCGATGCTTATAGATAATACAGTGACCAGTCAAAATGTTTGTGTGGTGCCCCCTGCTAAAAACATGCTTACCTTGCTACCTCTTCTTGTAAACACTGCAGATTGAAGCTGACCTTTATAGTTATAGGAAAAACACAAATGGGAGATCTGACTTACACCCCCTGCCAGGGTAGCATTGCCCTAGGATTAGCAGTTGATGTCCTTTGTTATTGGCTCCAATGTGGTATGTGGCATTTTATTGTTGTTTAGCTTGTTCTTTGAAGGTATATGGAATATATTTTACATGATGATGATGATGATGATAATAATACAATTATTATTATTGGGTTTTTTTTGTAAAGAAAGTTACATAGATTTAAAGGGGGGTATGTATTGAAAGGCTGACAACCACCAAATCCTAGTATATACTGCAATTGTACAGTGCCTCACTATCGAACAGTGCAAAGTTAGCATTCTCTATGGTGTTGTGCATTAGATTTCATGATATTGATTTTGTATGCTGACAGACGGAGTCATTGTACCAGTAATTTTCCATACTAGATTTGACATTCAGTGTGACATTCACATTCCATATTTGTATAACTGTGTTAAATGTAGAAGTTTATAAATTAGCCACTAGAGGGAGATCTGCTACCATTGGTGCTGCTGATGGGAATTGAGTGGGTTTCCCTGGTTTGCTACACCAGTTATTTCCAGAAATCATTTCCACTTCCACTGTGCAAACAAGCCCACTTCATGTAACTGACCTAATTGTTACATATTGTTTAGTTTCCATAAGAAAACAAAGTTGCGCCACTCACTATATGCAAATATGTCTTTATTTATGTATTTATTTACTATAGATTTTTATATAGTGCCATTAACTAATTCAGCACTTTACATACTGCACCTTCATGTCGATCTCTGCCCTCTAGGAGCTTACAATTTAAGGTCCCTATTGCACACACATACAGGGCCATTTTAGGCAGGAGCCAATTAACCTTCCAGCATGTCTTTGCATTATTGGAGGAAACCACAATACCAAGAGGAAACCCATGCATGCACAGGGAGAACATGCAAACAACTAGAAGATAATTATTTATCATCAAGAGATGGCCTGAGCCATAAAAACAATTAGAATACCCCCTAATTGCACAGAGGAGCCCTCCAAATGTAAATAGCAATCAATAATTATTTTTTTCAAATAACTCAAGACACATATTACAATGCACATAGGTTGTAATGAATGTTTTGCATCAACACAGGACCCTAGCTAGTGTTTAAACTAGAGGAACTAGCCAGGGAGGACCCAGGTCCCCATTAATCAACACACCCCTGACCGGGTAAATATCACACCTTAGAATGACATTCACCACAGGGTAATGATGAATAAAAAAACAAAAATAAATACATTAATTGCAAGCTATAGAATCTCCTGCAGTGCTCAACTGGTCCAGTTGGCTTTTTCCAACCATCTAGGCAGCGCTGAGTCCCCTGATCACATGATTTGGCAAGCAAGGACACAGGTGGCCATAGAGATGAAGAACGCACAATTTAAGATGCACAAGGTGAATGTCAGCTGGCAGGTAATACCCCCTGATTGAGTTTGCATGCACAATTTAATGCTACGTTAAGGGGTCTATTTATAAAAAAAATAGCATAGCTTATCCAGAAAAAACTGCATGTAAATCCATTCTGTGCTGGTTAACCAGCTTGTATGAGAATGGGGCAAAATTAAATGTATTTAGTGTATTTTCTCTTCTGGTTAAATGTTCTTTAATAGGTTTATTCACACAGAACAGAGTGAAGGGGAAGAAATACACCATGGACCTGAGGATCATAGGGAATAAATGCATGTTAGTATCGAGATACAATTTAAGAGTACATGGAGAGAATGTCCATATAGATGTAACCCTTAATACCACTGGGATAGCAATGGTTACATGTATATGTTCATTCTCTCCAGTATTTTCTTGAATAGTCAGATTGCATCTCCTTACTAAAATGTACTTATTTCCTATAATCCTCAGCTCCATCTAGTGGCCATAATGTGGTCTTTTCCCCATTCGCTCTATTTTGTGTGAATATAGCTATTGAAGAACATTCAACCACAAGAGAAATTACACTAAGAACATTTGCATTTGCTCCTTTCTCACAACGGCTGTTTAAGTCGCGCAGAACAAATGTACCTGCAGTTTTGTTAGATCAATAGGCTAAGAATTTTTTTCATAAATAGACCCCTTAGTGTACAGCATAGGCATTGCTAAACCCTGGGACCCCGGACATGGGCATTGTTTTTTCTACTAGATGTCCCAGGACTCCATTGCGGTAATTGTTGCCATCATCCAGAGTACAACAAACACACTTCATCCTTTCCTGAACTTGGGTTAGTGTTAGATTATTATTTTGGCTTGGTAATTTAGTAAATTATAGACATATAAGCTGCGGAAAAAGTTCGGATATTTAGTTTTTTCGGGATTCGGATCCGAAATTCAATTTGGTTCGGGTTTCGGATTCGGACAAAATCCAAATTTTCGTTAGTTTTGGATGAGTTTACTAATATTAGTTGCGAATACCACAGAAAACCATATACAGATATTAATACTAAAGCTGAATCTTCTAGACCCGAATAGCATTTGAGATTCGAATTTCCGAACTGCATTCGGGAGCTCCCAAATGCTATTTGGGTCTAAGGGCCATATACATATATCACTAAAGCTGAGGCTCCCAGACCCGAATGGCTTTTGGGAGCTCCTGAATGCAATTTGGAAATTCGGATCCTGAATGCCATTCATGTCTAGGAGCCTCAGCTTTAGTATTATATGTATATACTGTATATGGCTCCCATGTTGCCGTAACAAACATTTGTATTCAGACCCATTTGGATGCCTTAAACCGACAAACACATCTGATTGGCCAGAAAAGTCACATGTCCGATTCAGTTTAGTTTTTAAACGAAATTCGGACGGGATCCGAAATTCGGAAACAGAAATTTTTATTCTGAAATTCAGATGCATTGGGATTCGGAAATTCAGATGTGTCAGAATGTCGGAAAATTCATACAAATTTTGATTTGGAGCGAAACGAATTGCAAATGTCTAGTAAATTAGATTATCTGCCACTTCTAAAAAATGACTGGGTTCCTTTGTCTACCTTTGTGCAGGGCCAAGGGAGTGCAGCATGATAGCGGAAAAAGCCAAAAGATAAGAAAAATAGCAAAGAAAAAAAGACAAGGCAGAGAGAGATTCTGTTATGGTGCAAGCCCCAAAACATTTTTACTTAGGTGCCCAGGAGTGTCCGGGTCTTTTAGAGCCCTAGCCAAGCACCTGATATACACTACAATTCACCTTATTAAAATAGCAAATGCTGTATACAAGATCAGTATAATTCACATTCGTCCGGTATGGGTAAAATATGTCTGTTTTTGTGCTTCACATCCCGCTGCCAGTTTGGCACACACCTAAGGGCAACCCCGGCATGTCCCTGAGAACGGACACACCAGGCACACACTTCAAGGCCTCGGATTGTTTATTGCCCACATAGTGTATAAAGAGCATCACCTCTAATAAATCTTCTGCTAAGGACTAACTGTACCCATCGAAGTTAAGTACAGCAATTTATGAATAAACTTGTATATCTGCACATCAATAAAGTTTAGAGCGAACACATTAGTCAGCATTCTGGGAAATGCAAAATGGTTTTGGAGAACTGTAAATATTGATAATTGCTGCTCTCAAAGCAAATGAAATATGATATTTATGATATTTTTTTCTGATCTGAAATGTGTGGATCATGCAGAGAGGTTTCTGTGGGATTAATGGCCTCACAACTAAGACAGTGTAATATACCTCCAAATAGCAAAAAAAATATTAGGGAGCATTTAAAGATGGACATCAGCCAAAATATAATTTGTGAGTGAGTTTGATACACAGGAATATACTTTACTCTTGCCTTTTCAAGGGAACAATTCCACTTGTTTCTCTTTATGGTGCCTGAAAAAGTTGGGCTTGTCTGAAAGAACCTGCTGTGTGACAGCCAACTAAGATGGTCAACCTGATGATATTGTAGAACATTTGAAATGTTGTTTTTTTTTCCTGCTGTGCAATTCAACTTGGTAAGCTGTGGTACATATCCAAGTTCTTTAATAGCAGAGCTGGAGGATGCCATATTGCTGGTTATCAACTAGTGGGATAGGAACCCCAGTATTACATAGTAATAAGTAGCTCTAGTGTCCCGCTGGGACTGGGAAAGTGGTGCTGTTGTGGATATTAAAATTATAGTTGTGTCCATGCCTTATTGCCTTATTGTAATAATTAAAGTAGATTCAAAACAAAACTGGTGGATTGCCTCAAAAAAGGGCTCCCTGCCCAAACCTCTCCTCCTCAAATAAGTAAAGCAAGCAAAAGTAGGGAATGGAGGGTTTCCAGAGAGGTATAAAAACAATGACCTTACATGGAAACTGTATTGCTATCCAAGAGTTGTTTGGGTTTGCATATGCCCAGTGAACGCATTTTCAGTTCATACATGTAGATTTATGCAGTCAGGATAGTGGAGCAATCCTTCATATTGTGTCTAAATAATTGTCTAGCTTAATTCGTCCCGACGCGTTTCGCCAATGGCTTCTTCGGGGGACCAGTGTATATATTGATCTAGCAGTAAAAAGAGATTTTCTTGCATAGAATTAATCTCTTAATGTATGGTCACATAGGGCACATAGCAACATTGCACAGTATATGGCTCCTAGAACATTCATTATATTGTAAATCCCCACATGAATAGACATCCCCATCGAAGGTGACCACCCGGCACTTCACCAAGCACATGAGGTGCCCGGAGAGGAGCGATGTTAAGAGGACCGAGAAGACAGTGCGGCCAAGATAATCTAGCCAACACTCTCAGTCCTTCGTCATACCTGGGACCTCGGGGCCATACAGAAAGGAGTGCCTGGGAAACACAGTGGAAGCCCAGACAACGCCCCTGGGGAAAGGCTCTTATACTATGTATTTTATACCTTCTCTCTGGACTCTATACCTCTCTCTCTCTGGACTCTATGCTTTTCTCCTTGGAGTTTGTACCTCTCTCTCTGGAGGCTATACCTCTTACTATGTAGTTTATACCTCTCTCTCTCTCTGGACTCTATACCTCTCTATGTGGTCTAAACCTTTCTCCGTGGAGTCTATTCCTCTTTCTCTGCAGTCTATACCTCTCTCGTTGGAGTCTTTACCTGATGTTTTGGGCTCATGTTCCTGTCCTAAACTTTCACACCCCAACAGTGCCTAGAGTTAATCAAAACCAACATACAGTTGGGAGAATTGAGGATTGTTCACCAATGTAGAAGCCTGCTGTATCAAGCAAAAGTAGTTGTCAAAACAGCCGACGTATTAAACAAAGCTATGCAGATGTCATGTGAGATGAGATTAGTTTTTTTAATTGAATTTTTCACAAATGTGGCCTGTTCTACTGCTATTTTCTGACAGATGGGACAGACAATGCATAAAAGGTGATTCTTGCCTTTGATAAATACCAAAGGAATTGAACTATGAAAGGGTGTAAATACCTTATGGTTCTTATACATCCTCTGTTAAAACCATTAGCACCTGAGACCGACTGGCAAGACACAGCTGAGGTAAACCATCACAAAGTTGCACTGAATTTTTTAATGATCATATAGGAAATTGAAACTCAGGATTTTCAAGGTACTATTTAGGTGAAATAATAATTTCATTGTAATAACTGTTTTTAATAAATTTGGTTAAAACAATACATTTTGCAATTTAATCATATCAACAAAAAATGAAGCAACACATATTTTTTAACACCTCCTAGCCTTTACCCTAAATCGATTCCTATCAGGTTTGCTATTATATTATCATGTTTGGAGAAGCCTTATTGTTGACTTTTTCTACATAGTTTAACAGACAAACATTAGCAGGGCTATTCACAAAAGGGTGAAGAGTTTGGAGAAGGCAGGAGAAGTGAACAATCTAGGCCAAGATAGCTGATTTGGAAAAATTCTCAGATTCAGCTCACCTTCCAGTTCAGCTATGTTGTCCTAGATTGTTCACTTCTCCCGCCTTCTCCTGACTCCTCACCCTTTTGTGCATAACCCTGTAGATCTTTAGTCAAGCAGTGCCCACAGATTAAGATTATATACTTGAATAAGGACACCAGAAACATTTGCCTTTTCAACAATGTATTAAACCAAAATATCAATAGATGTAATGCTATACTTTAAAAAAGTAAGTACCCCCTTGGCTACAAAAGCTAGTATTGCCCACTGTAGCAGAAATTACTTCTTGTAGGCATTTTGTGTAACTGCATGCCAATTACTTCAGTTTTAAGATGTTTGTACAGTCCACCAACCTCCATTTCTTCTTTTTAAAGCATTCCTTGGTGGATTTGTTAGTGTGCTATGGATCATTATAATGCTGAAGGACCAGTGCTTGGTTCAACTTCAACTTTCGGACAGATGGACTCACGTTCTCATCAAACAAATTGATATGATGCAGAATGTAAAGTTGACTTGAATGACAAACTGTGCTTTTGCCCTAAAGTTCTTTTTGGACAGCAAAGATTTTTTCTTAACACACCTCTCATGCAGGTTGAATTGGTGCAATCTTTTATTGATTGTAGATGAATGTACTTTGACCCCAACTGTTGCAAAAGCTACCTGAACAACGCACAATGAAATTTGGGGTTTCTTAAAGACTTCTTTTAGCATTATAAGGTCAGCTCTTGGGTTGAATTTGCTGGGCCAGCCAATCCTAAACAAATTAGCAGTTGTTTGAAATCTACGCCGCTTACATAGATTATTTTCCTGTGGAACGATTGATTTCCAATCATTTGACAGTCTTTTTAAATCCCTTGCCAGACTCATAGGCATCCACAACCTTTCTGCTGAGGGCCCTAGAGGGCTTTTTTGATCTTGGCACAACGACACCACACATTTCAATAGCAAGAGAACACCAGACCCTAGATGTCTGAGGTTTAAATAAGACAGGTTCCACTCCCATACATCCTAAGTAGGTTCTAATCATTGACACCTAATCTTGAACACCGGCTTCTAATTTCATGGTTTTGAAATGGTGGTAAATGTAGGAGTGTACTTACTTTTTCCTATTAAATCATGAAAATGAATATACCGTATTACTTTTTTTCAAGTATTTCACCTTTATTTGTGGGCACTATTGCAATTTAGAGCTAATGTTTGCCTGTGCAGATATGTTGAAAAAGGCACGGTGTACTTACTTTCTCCACATGACTTTATATTTTTGTATATATATATCTCTCTCTATATATATATATATAGAGATATTTCTATATAT
>NW_017306408.1:529429-550557 GCF_000935625.1 Nanorana parkeri | reverse complement strand
AACAAATATATATACAACATTTAAAAGACCATATTCTATCTCTTCAAGTAGCACATTTTCACCATGGAATCGCAAGTAAAGTCTACTCTACCATATCATAACCATATCTATTAACCTTTGGGCTTGCGTCTGTAATGTCTGGTAATCTGAGACATACATATACGATGAGAACCCATGAGTATATTACCTGCTTTTAGCTCATCTCTATCTCCAGGTTTGTGCACCCGAGGGGCCATTAATCCTTTTGTAACCTAATACTGGGCAACGTCTAGACTCCACATAGCAAAGGCCCCCTGTGCTAATTTGCTTGTATTTCCTTTCTTTAACCTGAACAGATTACTGCGTGTTAAGGCGAAGGAGAGAGCAATGAGCGAGCAGCGTTCGGTTACTCCGGGACACCTCGGGCTCAGCGAGCAGGTGGTATCGCTATTACGCACAGCTGCTCACGAAACCTTAGCAGACATTTGACTATGGGCAAATGAAAAAGACACATTATGATTCACAAATAAAACAAGATGGACGATTGAACTTTGTTTCAGAGGCATGTTCCACATTTTTTAAGGTATCATGTTGCATCTGTGCTGGTAACTATCTAGAGCTAGCCATCCACACTTATTTATATTCTATATTTACATAATGTCATAATATACAGCACTTTCGAATGTACACAGAATTGTACACGGATACAAAAGGAACCTATAATCAAAGCTCCAACATAGTAAAAAAAACAATAAAATCTTGGGCTAAATTGGGAGGAAATGGCAGATTTGCTGTTAGTATATCCAGGTGCAGTAAGGTCAGTGGGCCTTCAAAGAGTTAATTGGTGTAGAGGTTTTAGGTTAAAGATAAGTGAACTTGTGCTTTGTGCATGCATGACATGTATCTTGATAACCACATGTGGCTTTCTTGAATGAACTCCTTGAGAGAGCTTTGTGTAAGCTCTAGGGTTGAAGACTCTCTCCACACCTGTGTGTGTCTGGGAGGCCAAGCACAAGTGCTATTATGTGGAAAAGAGGGGAGTGAGCAATTCTAGGTGCCTCATACTTGGAAGTACCATGTATTTCTCTTCACTCGATGTTGCTGAATGGAGCAGTGGTGGAGCAAAGAAAAAGTATGTGTTGTAAAGGTGGGCCATTTTTGAGCACCTCTCTTTTCGCCGTGTATGGGCAAAACACATGTTCACTTTAAGGTTTGAGTTTAAGGGCTTAAGTGATAGGTTAAAGCACACCTGTCATTACTATAAATGTACTGAACAGGCTGCAACTGTACAATGCAGGCAGCTAATGGTCCCTGCATGTACCTTTTTTTCCCAATGGTTCAGTAGTGCCCTGAATCCTTGGTAACACTAAAACACCCCTTTTAGTAATTTTTGACACTACTGAAGACTGGTCAACCCTATCTTTCCCCTTGCATGTTTCTTGTGGCTATGATAGGCAGTGTCTTAGTGGTCTTTAAGAATGTGCAGGAGATAGGAAGGGGCAGGTCAAACTTTGACACTCAAAAAGTATTGAAATCGACATGGTACAGTGGCTCAGGATACATGGGAACTGCTGGCTCTAGAGGGATCATGTATGAGCAGATATGCATTGTGCTGTTGCAGCATATATAGTACTATTGTGGTACTGACAGGTTTGCTCTTAGTGTTAGGGTTCAGGTTAAGTGGTAATTTTAGAGTTAAATTGGGGTAAGGCCGGGTGAGAATTATGCTTTAGTGTTAGGTTACCGTACATCCTAAAGTGAAACTCAAGTCAGCTGAAAAAATACACCTTGCAGTGCTCCCACCCTTCCTTCCTGCAAGGGGGAATATCTTGGGGTAATGAATAAGGCACTGCAATGTGTATTTTTGCAGCTGACTGGAATTTAGCTTCAAGGCTGGCAATCTAAATGGGTCCCAAACTCAGTTACTTAAAAACTGAGTTTGGGAGCCAAATCCTTCTTGATTTGTGCCTTTGGGGACCTGCACTGACATATGGTGAACCTTGTTGTAGCCTCTTGTACACGTAGGGATGAATGTAGGTCTGCAGACAGCTGTCAGGATGATTGTAGAAAAATGGCCATTTAACTTGAGGATCTTCATGCCCATGTTAGAGAACTCTAAAAAGGACGGTCTCAGCAACAGCATTATGTCTGCAATGAATTCTTAGGAACTGTTAGCAACATTCATTTTTTTTTTATACCGCGCACTTAGCACCGTTAAAAAAAAGCATATTGTTCTGAGCCCAGTGTATAAGCAGCTGTTAAATTTAATTTCACATGATCTATGGCATAAGTTTAAATTAGAAAAGCAATAACAATTTATTTTAATAGTATCTTAATTAATACTGAATTACAATGCAGTTCCTATGTAAGAACACGCAACATCTACTTGAAATGCCAAATTAATTCTTTATGGCCGGTGCTGTTAAAATCAATACTAAATGAATACATAATGATGGCGTACTTAGAATGAAAAGTGACCACACGCAACAATAAAAAGAGGCCGTCGCGACCCTTATCTGTAGCCCGCTAATAAAAGAATTTTCACAACAAGCTGACGGGCGCTATAAAAATAGCTGTTTCCAAACTGTATATCTAAATAACGTGCGCATTTATGTTTGCGACTTTATTATGTCAGAATTTTATGGGTTATGGTAAATTGTCGCCCTTGTAAGAATGGTTGTGTGGAGTCTGCCCTGGGTGTATTAAAGTGAACCTGTCTCCGAAATTTAAACTTTTTCTGAATCGATAGGGCACACCCCAGCATTACCAAATCATGTTTTTGTTCCAGCAGTTAAACGGTGCATTACTTTATAGAGGTCTATACATCAGACCAAAAAAGAGGGACAACAGAGGAGGAAAGAGGGACAGAGGGATTTGGTTTCCAAAGAGGGAGAGTCCCTCCACATGAGGGGCAGTCGGGACTTTGCTTCAAATTTACAGTCCTCATCTTATTATCGCACAGTGTTTCAATAGCATGGTGGAAAGCTGAATAAGCAGAGACTCTACGTGTTTTATTGACACATACATCAACCACTATTTTATATCTACCAAATGTACAACTTACGGAAACAGTACAACTGCCTTCCTAATCCATAGGCATGCCAGGATGTTCACAGAACAGAGAAACAGGAGAGCCAGTGGCGGGGAATCCCATGGGAGACACTCACCATTAGTATCTAAATGAACCAGATTGTAAAAGAAATTACTAGATGCCTGTATTCATTAGGGCCCACAATGCAAATAGATATGCTCACTTGCCCCAAGAGATATCACAATGGCATCTTAAAGGATAAGTGTATTTTTAAACAAAGAGCACTTGTGCTTTTTTGCCCCACTCCGCTGACCAAACCTTTCTGTTGCATGTAATGATTTTGCTTTCACCACGGTAATCCTGCAAGTTAAATCCTCTCCCAGTGTGGAGAGTTTCTATTGTAAGATACATGCTATATGTTGTTTGGCTGTGGAGGGAAACTCATGCTAACCCACTGATATAGAACAAACATGCTTCATGCAGATAGAGTCTGAAGTAATCCCGGCCATGCAGATAAGGTCCGTGGTAATCCCAGCCATGCAGATAGGGTCCATGGTAATCCCAGCCATGCAGATAGGGTCCATGGTAATCCCGGCCATGCAGATAGGATCCATGGTAATCCCAGTCATGCAGATAGGGTCCATGGTAATCCCAGCCATGCAGATAGGGTCCATGGTAATCATAGCCATTCAGATAGGGTCCACGGTAATCCCAGCCATGCCAATAGTGTCCTAGTTGTAATCACAGCCGGAATTCATTGTGGACTTTGATCTGTTTTTTTTTTTTTTTTTTAAGCAAGTAATTTTTATTGCAATTTTTATGGCAATACAGAAGTGTAAGACATAGATTAAAATAAGACTCCTAATAAAAGGAGTCAACATAGTACTTGAAAAATTAAACAATGCATTGAAAACATAACGAAATTACAAAGCTATATAATCTCATGTCAGGGACCTAAGCCATTTTATACCAAAAGTGTGTAAATTGACAGTTACAGTCCAAATTCCAGAATATTTGATGTATGGGTAACAATTTACACTTGTAAGAACTTGAACTCAGGTGATCGACATGAATGGTTTGTGAGACGGATCAGAATCGGGCAATAGAGGGTACGATACTGTAGTAAGCATGTGAGTGCGGAAAAGGCTTCAGATTATCACGGTTATTATGAAGAGAATGTGGGAAACAGGTCGTCATTACCTGAATGTGTGGTATATATGAGTGAGGTACCAAGGCTTAGGTGTGATGACTCAAAGTACAGCAAGTTTACCCAAAGAGCCGGTAGATTGAGCTTGGAGGTACCATTTGGAACGTTTAAATACAGACATAATGTCCTTAAGCTGAAGCAGTGTGCATTCAGATGTCAAGAAGTGCGTCCAAGTATGGAAAAACTTATCTGTGCGGGCCAAATTATGCTTAGTGTCTAATTTATGGATTAACATGAGCTGATGTAGGGTGCCCTTGACCTCCAGCAACGTGGGAGTGTGTTGGGATAACCAATGTAAGAGAATATTCTTTTTGACAGCCAAAATACAATAATGTTCCCATTGGGATAAGAGTGTTGGCGAAGACTGTGACATGTCTGATGGGGAATGAAAGAGGCATAAAGCTGGGAAGCAATCTCTAGGTATCCCTGACAGGAGCGACATATATTGTATCGAAAGATGCCAGAGCGTTTGGATAGATGGGCATTGCCACAAGAGATGAGTTAGATTAGGATGTGCGAGGTTACATTTGGGACATTCATTTGGGATCTGTTTTTTTTAACTTACTATTATTAATTTTACAACCTCAATATACAACACAGCACAGTCTGCATGGCTACCATGTCTTGGGCTACCAATATGTCTGTTTAAATACTGTTGATATTTCTTTCCGCTTACCAATCGGGCCCTAAATTTCAAATTCCAATTGTAATTGTGCAATGCGAGTTTGAACATAACTGATGGCCTTGGGGGAAGTAACAGTTCTTAGTACTGACACTTTGATACAAAAGGCTCTATGTTACCTTCTGATGTTCTCTAGTGCAGGGGAAAAAAAACCATTGCAGCTTTGCACACACAGCCCTACATTGCCAGATCCTCTCACTGGAAAGAATCAGCCGCCTTTACCGTGTGAAGCTCAGTATCAGCGCTTTGTGTTTGATTTGTAGAATAAAGTCTAAAAAGGGAACGTATCTCTTGAGGCACCAGCATGTCTAGCTGCCTCTGAGATGTATTATGGGACTGGTGGAGATGGGCCAAGCAATGCTCGCTCTCTCACAACAAGTAATATGTAATGAGTTTGATACGTTTCATGCTGCCTTTTATTTTAATATGCTTTCTCTCTCTCTCTTTTTTTTCTCCTTTGGCTTTGAAAAGTAGACTTGCTAGTATAAGGGGAACGTAACCACAAGAAAGCCCATAATGTTTAATAGGTATCACTCTATCTCCAACAAGTTGCCCCCTCTTCCCTTGTTTCCCCCCTTCACAAGGGCGCCAGCCTTCAGCACTTCCTGGCGCACATTTGGAGCCTGTTTCCACACGCTTCGTTCTACAGGACGATTTCCAAACCTAATTGCTTTTGTTCTATCACAATCGATATTAATTGTGCCACAGCAGGTCTGTTTTCCCTAGTAAATCTTTTTTTAGGGGGATTTTTCCTGCTTTTTTTTTCTCTTGTAAGAGTTGTAGGCAAATAATTTTATGAGAGTTGTCAGTTGTAAAGCATGTTGGAAATGTATCACACAGCAATGCCAGGGTTCCACCCCTGTGTTGTCAATGCATTTAGTTCAGTTGTGGAGTTGTTTGGATGGGTAGGATCCAAAATAGCTTAAAAGTTACAGTGTGTTGTAAAATGCAGGCTATTGTGTATTGTTTGTATCCTAAACTAAAGACAGGTTTCCATGAAGCCATCATGTACTTCCAATAAGCAGGGCTATTTAGGTACTATTGTAATGTTTATCTGTAATATACAACAATCATAAAGGAACACTCTGCTCAGCCCACAAAAACAAAATAGTATTGCATATAGAACACACACACACACACACACAAAAAAAAACAATTGTTACAGCAAAATACAGTGTATCTTGAAATTACAAGTAAAGTTGAAGTCCAGGCAGCAGGTAACCTGGATTACTCTTATTTACATTGTTACCTACAACGGTTAAAAAATAATTAAATAAAACTTGTATCTTCAGAACCCTAAACCAAATGTGCTGTCTTGCCACCTGGATTTCCCTTATTTGTAGGTGAGAAGCTTACCTTCCTTTCAGCCCAATCGGCAGAGGGTAGGAGCTCAGTAAGATTCCCATTGATCTTCAAGCAGGCCAGACACCAAAACAGAAAATTATGGAAGCCTAGGATACATATATTAGGGGATTATGGTTAATAAAATGCATACCTTAGACGGCCATCTTGAATATAAATAGTTCTCAGGTGAGTTGATATTAAAATAGAAAGATTATCATCTTGTATTTCCTGTGATCTATTGGCTTTGTATTATAATTTATTAAAACTATATATAATTACCCTTTCCTTGATTCTCAACCTTACACATCCATTTGACCCTGTTTCATATTTCCGTGGTTGCTAAGGGTACATGAAAAGGCTGCCGGAAGCTTTCAGTTATGCACAGTGCGGCTCAAACCAGTGTCAACTGCCAGAACATGCAGGGCAATACAAGCACCATAAAGGGGGCACACTTTCATAAAGGGGGCACCCAGATACCAACGCCCCAGTGTATGAGTAAGAGGTAGTTGTTACTCCTATTCATTCACCAAATAAACATTAAGACATTCAGTGCATTTTTGCAGGTGCTCCCATTGAAGAATATGGGCCCAAACAATATGCTACACACAAAAAAGAGGCTCCTGTACTTTTGAGCTTCAAGCTACAAGTGACACATGGCACAATACTCAGGTGTGAATGGGAACCATTAAAAATAAAGGGATTATTCATGTGGCGCATTGTAACCCTTCAGGAAACACGCCACATTGCGCCAGGTGTGTATGGGGGCTAATAGCATTTTTGTTGCCCATCTCTGGACTTGCATACTCTTATCAATATCTTTTTTTTAGTAAGGTCTCCAGACCTGGACACAGTATTCCAAATGGGGGCTAACTAAAACTCTGCATAGTGGAATCAGGACCTCCTACCTGGGAACATTTTCAGAAACTGAGATCCTTGGATAGTACACACCATAAGGTGCCAGATCACGCTGTACATCATACAACCCCTGTCCTAAAATCACTGCACCTCAAAAGACCTGGCTTCCAGAGAATTGGGATAGTATGCATAGCTCCTCCCCCTCTGTATAGTGGATTCCGACCTCCTTCCCCCTCTTGTACCTGGTAACATTTTCCAAAAATGAAGTTCCTGTGGATAGTACACTCCATAAGGTGCCGGATCACACTGTATATTTTACAACCAGTTTCCTTACATTACTGCCCCCCTAAAGCCTTGGGTTTCAGCATATGGTGAGCATAGGCACAGTCCCTCCTCCACAGTGCTGCACACAATGCCAAACTGACATATCACCATTAGCACTGTAACATGGGCAGCAGGGCCTGCCTACATTTATTCAAATACGGACTTTCCAAAAGGATTGGATGTTTAATAATCTTCACTATAAATGTGTTTCCCTCAAATGTGGAGTCACTGGTCTACAGAACAGCCTTAGAACTGCAGTACATTGTAAAACTGAGCCTATTGTGTATTGTTCTTAAACCAAAGACAGGTTTGCCTGTGCTTTCTTAACATATAAAATGCATGACGTTTTTCATATGCTGGACATTAAGCTAAGCAGCGCTGACGCCCCCTCGCTCGCGGATTTTGGAACAGAGCAGCCTATTGTCACATGCGTAAGGGACAATTCCGAGCTGATTTTCATTTCCATGAGATTAAAAATGAAACATGTAACCACAAAGCTGGTTTATGTCATCCTCTCTCCGAGCCAGCAGCGGTGCCAAAAAGCTAGATATTTGATAGGTTTGCGAGAGAAACAGATGCGGAAAATGCCATTCCCATATTTTAAACGGCTCCTTATCTTTGTACAAAGAGAGAACTTGCATGGTGGAAAAGTATAAAAATATTGAATGTTTCGGCTTAATAAAAGAAAAAAAATACAAAAAATGGCAATGTTAATTTGAAGCTTTTTTTTATTCAAAAGTATAAATGGCGTTTCTTTGCACATTTTACTTTGAAATAACAATATTTATTTGGTGAAAAAAACTATTCAGTCATTACATGGGTTCACGTCTTCCAAAACAGTCCTTAAGTTCCAGGAACCGGAGATGTTTTGTGGATGTCCACAAAGTTTACTAAACCTCATTGCTGAAAGACTAATTATATTGTACACGTGGGCATAGTTGTGATTACCTGGAACACATTGTGGGACTTGACGATAAGTTCAGAAGTCCTGACTGACTGTTACTAGTTACAATAGTTTTTGTTAAGCAGACCCACTGGGGGGAATTTATCAAAACTGGAGCAGACAAAGTCTGGTGCAAATTTACACTGCAGCCAATCGGCTTCCCTCTCTCATTTTCAAATCTTACCTGAGCAAACTGAAGAGAGATGCTGATTGGTTGCCATGGGCAACTGCTCCAGATTCTGTTTGCTCTGGTTTTGATAAATCCCTCCCACTGTGTTTGATATTATCTGTTATAGATAAGATAAATCCCCCCCAGTGCTCCTGATTTATTTTAATACTAGAAAAAGTGTGTCCGTTCATTGAATGAGCTGGATACCGAAGGGGACGTTACCGTAGTGGTGTAGAGCAGTGTTTCCCAACCATTTTTCACTCATAGCATTTTTAAGAGTATAAAAAAAATCTCGAGGCACCCCAGTCTAAAAAACATCAATATGTGGTCCATTTCAAAAATCAATACCAGACACTTATCCTAGAAATTAATCTGGCATGGATTTTAACTGGGAATACCAGGCAAAAATTAATAATGATGATGTGGAGTCTCCTCCTTAACATCAGATGTCCCCTTCACATCAGAGTTCCCTCTTGTACATCAAAAGCCCCTCTTCACATCAGAATCCCCCATCTACACCAGATGCCCCACTTCAGATCAAAATCCCCCTTTTAGCCAAAATACAGAGGCACCCCTGACAAAGCCAGAAGGCACCCCTGACAAAGCCAGAAGGCACCCCTGACAAAGCCAGAAGGCACCCTGGATCAGCAACTGTAGAGCACAGGAGTACACCTTTTTACAGTGGCAGCAAATGCTAAAACTTGTTTTGGTGCACTGGCAGTGAGTGCAGAGGTGAGTGTTAGTGTTGTGGCAAGTGAAGTGAGGGCATGTGGGAAAGGTGGTGAGAACAGGGCGGGAATATGGGGGTAGGGTGAAGTGTTGAGAATGGGCATTGGTGTGCAGGTGTGGTGCAGAGGGACAGTGCAGTTAAATATCTTAAGCCCCCCTTTCCACTATGCTGTCCCATTGCAGTGCACCACTGAAATGTTAAAATGTATTGCAATAATGCAACCATTCCTTCCATACTGGGCTGCCAATGAAAATAAAAATAAAACAGATCTGAGTCTTTTTTCAATGCAGCACACCACAATGCAAAGCATGTGCATTGTGGTGCACTGCAGTGTAAGTCTGATTGAATCTACTGTACTTGTGTATTGGGGTACCACTCAATAAATGGCACCACAACAAAATGCCTTACCTTGTGTTACAATTGTGATAAAATACACATCCTCACAATGCAATGGTCTGTGGGATGTCTAAAGTATAACTGTAATTTCAGATAACATAATCCCGATGACCTCCCTCCCAATGCTAAATAAACCCTATGACACTTACAGCAGGTGATGCAATCTGGGATCCTTCCTGCACCTCATCAAGTGGCAACATAGCCTCCCTGTAGACCTAAAAGTAGACATCTGTGCTTATACAGAACCCAGAACCCTTAGTATTCCACACGCCTGACATCTTCCTGCCACCCAGCACCCCTACCACTGAACCTTCCTGCACCACTGACTCTGAAGCTCCCAGCCTGCCAGCACCCCTGTGTGCAAGTGTTCTTCTCTACAGCCTGCTGGCAAGGCTATGTCTGAAAATGAACAGTAAGTGCAGACCTTGTGTTTTAAACAACCTGAAATGTATTTAGCTGATTGAAACTGATATTTCACTTAGGCTTTAATGGTCACTAAAGTGACTTGCTTTGAAAAGTAAGGCAATAAGGACATCTTACTTTTCTCTGATATACTTACTTGTTCCAAGGACAGTGACTCGGTACAGAGGCCAGAATGAGGGCCCAGTCACACTAGTGGGCAAGCGTTATGGTCCATATAATGCAGTCATGCAGACTGGTGTGTGTTGGGTATGGGTGGTGCAACACATCACAGTGTTTACTTTTCTCATTTTTTCCCCCACTTTATTGAATTCTCACAGTTTGACTCGTCATTCAACTCTATGCACAACAGTTGCAATGAGTTGTAATATGTAGTTGTGCATTGTGTAAAAATTCAGACTTGCTGTATTTTTATGCAGTGCACACCAGGGCATATAGAAAACAATTGTATAAATGTAACCTAAAACTGGGTATACACGGTTCTATTTTTTTCGTACAACCCACCGGCTGTATTGAAAAAATAGAACAGATTCCTCCATCAGCACTTATGAGTGTTGATGATTCACGAATCCCCCCCTGTTGTTTCAAATTAATAATTTGTATTCATCTAAAGATGGCCGCTCTTAGAATACCCGAACGGAGCTAGCAGCTGGTGGCTTGCTAGCTCAGTTTGGTCAAGAATTTTCTGACCTGCTCCTTTGATCAGCTGATTGATGAATGCCAGGCAGAACGGTGCCAACAACGACACCCACACAGCTATTTTCACAGCGTTTCATTGTAAGCCCTCAGGGGCAGGGCCCTCCCTTCCATCTTGTCTTGAAGTGTATTGTGATTCTAATGTCTTCCTTATATTGTAAAGCGCTGCGCAAACTGTTGGCGATATATAAATCCTGTATAATAATAATAATAATCAAGAACCAGTGTGTATAGCCTACTAAAGTTGTGGCAGCGCCACAGCTTTCAGCTTTAAATGTTTTTGTGAGTTTTTCAGGCTTGAGCATTTTTGTTTTAGCCACTGGAATGCTAGTTACTAGGAGGAGGAGAAGCAGTTAGGTGTGAAACCATGCGTGTAAAGCACTTGTTACACATGTTACACATGTGTGAAAGGGCACCATTGAAAGAATTGTGATTCTTCATAAGGATCATTGCCGTGCTTTAGGAAACACATAAGAAGACACTTAGCTGTAAATGGGGGCTCAAGAGAAAGAAGGCGCACAACAAGGATTAGGGTCACATGATCGGGGGGAAAAAAAGGATAAAAATAAGTAATTATACCTAGATTTCATATAAAGCAACAGAATACAGTGAGAAAGCCAAGCTAGAGCTAGAATATAGGACATTAGTGTGTTATTGACTTTCAATCCATTGTAATGTGGGTGCATTTATCACATTTTTGCAAAAGGTGCACTATGTCTGTATGCCTTTAATGAAAGCTGCAGATTTAGTAGATTGAAAACAACTTTTGAAATGACATTATCGTGTTACAGTTTCTATAAGATTTTAGTGACTGGGTTTGGATCTACTTTTACATATGCTGAGAATATTATACACGCTAAGTCGATCACCTTTACACACATCTTGAAAAAAGCCTTTAAATGTGTTGGGAAAAATATCAATAGCCATGGTTATATCTTACAAAGAGATTTTGGCTTTATCTTAGAGGCAGTTTGTTCTTTTTTTTATTATTACATTTTGCCAGCTGTCAGCTAAACAAAGCTAGCCAGGTGGAGCTCACAGTCCATGACTAAGAAACCTAAGAGTACAGCTGGCCAGTTTGCCTTAAGGAAGAATTCAAACAAATGGCAGCCCTGGCATGGTCTGCACTGTTCTACGAATAAAAACAACAGCTACCTACTTTTCTTAATTTCTCGTCTGATTAGTTTATTTAATGTTGTGGCTCACATGTTCTTTTAAAGAAATCAGTGCTACATAGCTCCCAAATACCTCTATCCTATCCTTTTTTTTATATTCAACCCTAAGATCTAAGGTATACATCTTAGTTTAAAACTCATCATTGTTTTCTCATCAAGCACATTTTTGTGTTGCTTATTTTATTACACCATCACAATAAAAGGACTGGGATGTTGCTCAACATCGGTGGGGTTGCTAGACCCTAGCACCCAGTGCATGTGCCCCATGTCTTCTACTAAGCACCCCATGTCTTCTACTGACTGCACAATGTCTTCTACTGAATGCCCCAGGTCATCTACTGAGGGCCCCTTGTCTTCTACTTAGTGACCCAGGTCATTTACTGAGTGCCCCATGTCTTCTACTGAGTTTGATATTCTAATGTTTGATATCCTACTGAGTGTTCCATATCTTCTATTGCGTGTCCCATGTCTTCTATTGAGTGCCCCCAGGTCTTCTACTGAGCACCCCATGTCTTCTACTGACTGCCTGATGTCTTCTACTGAATGCCCGAGGGCATATACTGAGGGCCCCTTGTCTTCTACTTAGCGCCCCAGGTCTTTTACTGAGTGTCCCATGCCTTCTACTGAGTGCCCCGGGTCTTCTACTGAGTGTTCCATATATTCTAATGAGTGTCCCCTGTCTTCTACCGAGTGCTCCATGTCCTCTATAGAGCCCCCAGGTTTTCTACTTAGCCCTCGTGTCTTTCACTGAGTGGCCCAGGTCTCCCTTGAGATATGGAGATGACACATTTTATACATATTATACCTTAAAAATACATTTGATTTTTATTTGATATTTTATGTCACCACGATGTGACATTACAGATTTTACACTAATTCATTTTTGTTCAGTTTAATAGATGATATCAGTATGAAGCTGACCATACACTGTACATTCTGATTGTAGAATCTGCTTCAGTTCTACCATCAGCTATGTATAGTGAGGGCCAGCATTCACATACAGAGGCTGTGTATACCAGGTACTGCTGGGTATGGGGCGCCATGAAAGCTTCTCCACTTCTTTCCATGCTGCTGTGCTTGCACACGTGGGGCCAATTCCAGCTCTGTGATGTGGGGACAGGTCATTATCCCCGTGTAAGCTTTAACAAAGACCAACGCAGAGCTTACAAAGAGTTTTTTATTTGGGGCTCCCAAAAGAGAACAGGGCGATGTACAAGTTGCAGGGAAGGTAAGTATTATGAAGAGAAAGTAGGGCTATTAAGAGAACCTGTCACTTTGCCCTGTAAATGAAATGAAACACTTCTTTGGTACATAAAAACAAAAATTATCTTTTTTGTTTTATTTGAAACCATAAAAAAAAGCTGCAGGGGCATATATTTTGCCTAAAGGTTTTGACATAATAAGGTGTCATCTCAGAACACTGGGAGGTATGTTTCTTAGTGATATCTACATAATATATAATAATATAATATATAATATAATATTCCCTTAAGACTCATCTCTTCAGTGAAGCCTATCCCACCTCAACCTAACCACTGAACTTTCACTTTCTCAAACAATCATCCCCGCACAGCTACCTCCTGATGGATCGCTTGCCCCTCCCTTTTAGATTGTAAGCCCTCACGGGCAGGGCCCTCCTTACCATGTTGTCTTGAATTGTATTGTGATTGTAATGTCTTCCCTATATTGTAAATCGCTGCGCAATCTGTTGGCGCTATATAAATCCTGTATAACAATAATAATAATAATAATAATAATATAAGCTGTCATTCCTCTTATTTGTGGGGGCAACTAACAATGCATAGGCCTTCTCTAACTGCTTGAAGTAATGGTGCAGCCTTTTGCACTGGCAAGGGGGAGGGTCTTATCAGGAAGGGTGGGAGCTAGCACATACAGTCTATTTATGTCTCCACTTCTGTGGAAGTCCAGTGTAGGGAAAGTCTGTGTTTGTAGACCTTCCATTATCATACATGAGGCTGAATTTGCACAAATACATTAATGGAAAATCACCTAGTTATCATTTGTAGGGTTTAGGGACCCTCTAAGAAAAATACTTAAATTCTGATGATCCAGGGAAAAATGGCAGTTAACAATTTTCATCCCGTGTATAATAATGTCTCTTAATATTCCTGACAGAGCGAACAGCGCGTGCTTCCACGTAGGGGTGTCCTTTGTCTTTTCACAACAAGATTATACTGAGCTCCAAAGCCAAGCACAAAACATATGTGTGGCTACCACAAAGCATTCCGCTGCATCCCTCCTTTCTGGAAGAGGCACAGGGTGTTTTGCATTTAAGTGTAAAGTCTGTTGTGAGTTATATTGGTGTATGAGATTTTGTTTGGGGGAAATTAAAATATTTGGGGCCACTTTTACTTAGCAGCGATTTTATAAAACAATGCCCATAGTTAAATGGACATTGTAGATGGCACTGCTACAGTGCTTGCCCAAACTGCAAGCCAATACCATGGCATAACTCTGATTCCTGGCTTGTTGTACTTTTATTATAATCAGTACCATCTCAATAAAATGCAGGCCTGAGGGGCATATGGAACGTGGAGCCTAAAAGCAGTATTTATTGCTCTGCATGTTTACAGCTTCTGGTGTTATAATAACAACTGCTGATATCAGTAAAAAATAAAATACCAGCCCATGGAGTCAGGAAATGTACTGCATAATCCCAAACCCTGATATTTGGAAAAATACAATAGCCATCTGGAAGACAGCTGCTGATGCTCATGATAACTGAAATTTCCATACTCATTACAGGTAGTCATAATACCTCGAGCCCTGGAGACTGAGGTGGAGGTGGCCCCAGTATGATGACCTTACGTTGACTACACACAGCACAAGATGGTCAGGACAATTTTTCCAACCATCATTCAAAATGGGTCCATCCTACTGGTTTTAGTGTTAAGGACTGGGCCTCCATTGAATGAATGTTGGTATGTTTTATTCAGTTGAACAACAAATATTTTGCCACATGGCCAGATATAGTTGATGAAAAATGTCTAGAAGCACCAGTAAGTTAGCACCTCACCAATTTCCAAAGTCTAAAAGTACAAATGTAATAGTCCTTAATTGCAATGACACAAGTTGTACCACCCAATGCGTTTTGGGAGATGTAAAAGCCTCCTTCATCAGGAAGAACATTAGCAAAAAAATACAATGTATACAAAAATAAACTAATCACAATTGATTAAACATTGATTGGGTTATTCTACTTCTAAACGTAGATCATTTGAAAGTAGAAGGACCTCTGGTGTACATAAACTGCATTAGATTTTCCAGAGCTCCATGCTACATGAATCAAGCCATCTGTCCATGTTAATGGCTTAAAAAAGTGCCTCATATCCATACCACTCAGATTTAGAGGAAATATGATGATACAATTATCTGCTAATTGGTTTTTGAAGCCCAAGGCCCAGAAAGGCAAAGATTTACAGGGTTATGTACCCTCTGGAACCCAGAACTATATTGTGGGAGAGTTGCATGTTGTCCTATACCTGGACGTACCAGATGTGTCTTGGGGCCCTAAATATATGCCCTGAATTCAAAGTACCAAAAAGCAAAGCATTTGCTAAGAATGACTGTAGGTGAAAGTAGGTTTTAGTATGCAAAAATAGCTGGGTCAACTGATGTCATTATATAAACACATTCCACTAAATTGAATAAATATGTACAAGAAGATATTTCCAAATTTGATGAACTGTTTCCACGTATACAGTGAAATCTCCAAGGTTGTAAATAACTCTATCCATCCTTACATGACCATATATGATCCAGTCATATGTCAGATTAGATACAAACACCTTGTATAGTCTGCTAGATCTTTGGAAGCGCCTTGGGAATCTCTCAAAGTTGGGCAAAATAACGTTGGAATACAAGACTGTTCGGGGAAATCTAGAAAGTTGTCTAGTATGATAGTGTCAAGAAGCACAAATAGAAGCCAATGCTAAAGGATCTGAGGTTGCTAGAGGAAGCTGTGCTGCTGATATCAAACCTGTGCAGCTTCTTTGCCTTGATACCCTTCTGAGCATTTTGCAGAGCATTGTACTGCGTATCGGGTTGTATCCTATAGTCACAAAATGTACATTTAACATTTAGTATATAAACACATGACCAAAGTAAACACAAGGAGGCTAGAAAAAAAAAGCAATGTATGTATGCTAGATTAAAGTCATCTGAAAGTGGAAAATCCCTTTAATTTGTTGGCAGTCAAAATGCATAAATATTTGTACTTTGACACAAATGCAGAAAGCTCCATTGCCTTCGTAAAATAAATAAGACCAGATAGAACCAGAAAAAAAAACAGCTCGAGGGAATCTGAGGCTTCCCCAGCTGTTGAAGAACTATAACTCCTCAGCTGCCAGGCTCCACATTCCCCGTACTCGGTTCCTCTTTTTGTTTTTGCCCAGCAATGCTAAAATGTGTAATTCCCCATCAGCTAAGAACATGCTGTGATTGGAATAAAATATTGTCCTTGTAGAGGCCGTATATGAAAGTCCTGTCTCAAAAATAAATGTAGAGGAACAGTTTGTATTTAGTAAACCTTCCTTGCCCAACCCCTGCCTTTCTTCATTACAAATATACCATGTCTCATAGAGCCTGGACTTACGATAAGATGGCTGTCCAGAGCTACAGCAGAACAGATTTTTATCTGTACAACTTACAAGTCTTGTTCTTTCCACAGTTTGTAAATGGGCAGTGAAAGGACAAGCAGCAGTCTGATGAACTCACATCTCTGTCATTCTGCTTTCTTCTCAAATAAGCATGTCAAGTGTACGCACATAAGCACTGCCGCACAACTGAGAGACTGCTTGTGCTGCTTCTCCATGTTCCGGTCTGAGCTCGGCTTCATAGGGAATTGCAAAAGGGTTAATACTAGGGATGCACAGATACTTTTCGAGTACCAATGCCGATACTTTACATTTTCATGAGAACTACCAGGGTTGCAGCGGTTGCAGCTGAGACCTGGCTCTGGTGCTCCACCACTGTCCTGAAATCATTAGTCTGTATTGTTTTAGAAAAACTGTCACATGACAATAAACAAAAATGTATCAGTACTTGTATCTGTGAGTATCAGTACTTGTACTTGCAAAAATGGTATCGGTGCATCACTTTTTTATATTTATAAAAACAAAATCATACATTAAAACAGAGATGCACAGATCCCAGGAGCTCCGAGGGCTCCTTACAAATGACAGCTGCCTCCTAACTTTTGAATTTTTCTCTAGTCTAGTCTTAGAGCTCGAAAAGTATCGGTGCCTGCATCCCTAGTTAATACCAAGTCAAATTCGGGTATTTAAACTGCTTGCATTCAAAAACATTAATTATATGATGTATTAATGAATATGGAGTTCCATTAATTTGTGTATATATAGTTATTGTTTATAACTGTCTGGAGCAGTAATATAAAATAAATTATAAACCCATTAAAGAGAGTGGGAGCCCTGCATAATGTTCATAAGTGTGCAGATCCGGGAACTTAGCACAAAGATCTTAACAATATCATCCCTAAGAGATCTGAAAAAAACATCAGGTGCTTTATCTCTTCAGGGTCCATCGAAAACTGAAATATACAGTTTGTGAGGTCATATATATTAGGTAATGTGAAAAAATAGAAAATAACACAAATAATCTACATAAAGTGGCCCACAGTTTCAGTATAATGTAATCAGGAATTGCATACTGACAAGTATAACAACGGGACAGTTGCTGGTTACACATTAACTATATAGCAGGCATGCAAATAATGTAGAAACAAATTTGTAATGTGCCTCTTTAATACAAAAAAAGGAAAAAGCCAGTGGCGTCAAATGAGGGTTGGGTTGGGGATGTGGCCCGCACTGGGTGACACTAGCAGAGGGGGTGACACCAAAATGACTGACAGTCATTTTGGTGTCACCCCCTCTGAAAAGTTGGGCACTTGATCATGGACAGAGCCTGACAGCTGCATGAGAGAGGAGGGGACCCAGTGGCAAACCTTACTAGATGAACATCCCCTCCTCCTGATGTCACATTCACTTTACTGCTGGCGGCCATCTTGGTGATGGACCTCAGCAGTGAAGTGCACGTAACGTCATTATGTGCGTGCATCGCAACATCACATGTAATGTCATGACGTGCGCTCCGGGGGACACCAAACCTGGTGACACAGCTGGAAAAGTAATATAGAAGAGAAAACACAGGATTCATTGCTTATACACCAGGGAAATGATGAAGCCCCCCAAACCACAATGTATTGGGGTAACAATATCCCCTTTCTCAGGGTTCTGTTTACACTGACTTGTATTAGGTGGAAGGGGAAAATTGGGATGTGCTCAGACACATCCGAATAAAATATAATGTATTTACCCAGATACAAAGCAAGCAAATGTAGTGATGAAAATTAAATGAACACGACTACATTGGATCCAGATCAAAATTTTAAATCAGATCCTCCCAAACTGCTTTACTAATGCATGGTAGAAGGTACAAGGAAAAGAAAGTACCAATATGAAGAGGCTATTATCATTATTACTACTATTATTACTATTATTATACCATATATATATATATAGAGAGAGAGAGAGAGAGAGAGAGAGAGAGAGAGAGAGAGAGATACATAGTTACATAGATATAGCACCAACAGTTTGCGCAGCGCTTTACAATATAAGGAAGACATTATAGTTACAGCTACAATACAATTCAAAACAAGATTGTTAGGAGGGCCCTGCCCGTGAGAGCTTACAATCTATTATAGGGTGCATTATGCAGACCACCAAAGCAATATAAATTGGAAAATACATTTAAATTACATTAAAATACAATACCAATTAATTGTTCACATTCTGTAAAGAGAACCATTAGTGAATCACTGACCCAAAATAATTCGCAGGTTGGGAGTTCTGAATACATTGGCTGCATGCTTGCTCCAGGTCAGTGACTTAGAAAATAATCGTGAGGAAGAAAGCCCGGAGCCTGCACTTTTAAACAATTCAGGAATGGCAGATTTTCCTATGCGTACAGTTACCCTTTACCTGCAAACTGAACAATGATTTGTACCTGGAGTGCTCCTTAAATAGTTTTTTTTTTTTTCTCCTCAGGATGACGGTATGCACCTCAATGTACGAAAAGCTGATTTGAAGACCTTTTTGTGTACTCAATTAATTGCGGTCATAATTATTGCACTAATTGTCTTGACAATGACATGAATTGGGGGTCAGTGATATTAAGATGCTCTGACACTTTTACATTAATGCTGATGCTAAAGATTTTCACTTGCTGAAGATAGAGGAAGTGGCTAATTAGTGGATGACAAGGCGTACGTTGCTGGGGACCCTGTGTAAAAGCAAAGGATGCTGGATATCCATTTCAGCACAGTATATGTAAGTTTAAATGCTGAAAGGGAAACTGAGGTCTATTTATTTCTATAAAAACTATTTATATTTTAGTTAAATATGCAACATGACATTTAAAGTAGATCTGAACCTAAAAAGTTAAGATTTTCCATCTTATCGGGAACATTTAGGCCCCATTCACATTGCGCTGCATTACCATCCATTTGTTTTAGGATGGTAATGCAAGGGCAACGAAAAATGAATGGGAGTGTGAATGGGGACAGTTCACACCACAGATTGCATTGCCTTACCTTGCGCTGAAAAAAGGAGTGCGCGCTCTATGTTTTTTTACAGCGCAGTGCACGCACACACTTAAGCAATATGTTGCGAGCCATTACAGTGAAGTATGTCCACTCAGGACATGTTACTTCACATAAAGCTTGCCAAAAAAACGCGAGGGAATGCAATGGATCAGAAGAAAATCAGAAGGTGCAATCACAAGTCAACAGACACTCTGGGGTATAATTACAGAATGCATCAAAATTAGATATGAAAACATATAGCCATATATACAGTAGTTTTTATAGACCTATAGGGTATTCATTATATTGCATATATCATTCCCTCAGAAGGTTGACATGTTTCACGGAATTTATGTGTTTCTTCAGGACTGCTAGAGAGAATACTTGCTCAAAGCCTCGCTTATATAGTATATAATGTATATGATGTATACTGTTATGTCGATTCCCTTATGTTTAGGCAAAGCAGGTGCACCAAAGGGCATTTACTTAATACTGACAAATTGTGAAATATTTACAGTATTCTCAGCAAAAGGGAAGCAACATATACTGCCTCTCACAAATGTCATATACATATTTCTTCCAAAGAAAATATATACTTTCAGCTGGGAAATGAGTAGCCAGTCTAAAACATTCCTGCCCAGGACTCCCTGTGACCTCATGCTGGGTATATAGGGAAGATCACGTCACTGTGAGGGGCAGTGAAAAAAATTCACCAAAAAAGTATGTAGGAGAAAGTTTAGAATGAGAGGAAGTAAAGGTAGACCAGAAAACTGCAGGAGAAATGTCAGCAAAGGAGGGGGAGGGAAACGATGAGGTGAAGGAGGGGGGAGAGGAAAGAGTGGAGTCCCGGGGAGGAGCGCTCAAAGTGTTTCCACAGGAATTTTATTAAAATTCAGCATTTAAATACCGTAAAGACCAGTTGAACCCTCTGCATTTATTACTGTATTGCAGTCAGGCTGCATATATAGTAGTAAATATGCTAGTATCTTTAAATTCTTTTTTTGAGGTACTATATGCTGCTGTGAGGGGTAAAGAGGAACTTTAACCATGTCTTTTAAATGACAACAAATACACCTTTAGAAATGTTTAGTAATGGCAATCAACAATCACATAGTTCTAGATAATTGCCGGCATTTTATTCGTTGCATACCTTATTTTTATTTTTCTCCCCATTCTTCTCACAACAGCCATCTTTAGTGGGCAGATGAACATAGCTCCCTTTACTTCCTCAAACTCTGGCACATGTGACTAGGACATGTGACCACGCACATCATCTCAGGGGAAGAAAATGTCTTTCCCTGAGATCTCGTGAGATTACAGAGGAGATTTCCCAGCAATGCTCTGCTGAAGTAAGCTTTCCAGGATGCAACGGTTTGTTACATTGCAGCGCTAATGCCCAAGAGGACGAGGGAGTGGAGAAACAATAATTGTAAGTAAAATAAAAATATGTTTGTTTAATGAATTAATGTAAGCTGATTTCATATCAGCATGCAGAGCTGGATGCTAAGGTGATTTTTAGTGAAAGGGAGTAGAGGGTCCCTTTAAATACCCCAAAC
>NW_017306408.1:514211-529336 GCF_000935625.1 Nanorana parkeri | reverse complement strand
ATTTACAGGGTTGTGGTGTAAATGGAGAGCTGAAAACAACTGAGAAGATAATATTAATGTTTGTTAATTGTTTTAAATCATGCTCAGATAAGTGCTTAGGCACTTTAAATAACAGGCAATGATTTTTGGTTGATCACCTTTGCTATGCTCCTTCTTTCCCCATTCCAACAGTCAGTTTAAACACTTCTAATGTGAACCAGATGTAAAATTTCAGCAGGTATACAGGTGATGGCAGGAACAAATTTTGGAAAAGGATTGCAGGTGATAAAAATCAGTACAGTTCAAAACAATCTTAGAATTTCATAACTGATTGCGTACACAATCTGTAGTTTTTTGTTTTTTTTCCTGGGCTGGCCCTTTAAGTGAGAGAAATCTGTCACTATCTCACAGCCATTGCACTGGACGTCAGATGTAATGGAAATATTAAAATGTATTTTTAATACCCCACCATTTTATTATTCACCATGGCAACGCAAAAAATAAAAACGACTTCTAAAATTGGGATAATTCTATGTATACAGCAAAGTTAATTGGGTAATTAAGTGTTAAATCAAGGAAACTTAAATCGGTTCCAAGCCAGTGAGTTAGATGGTCCTGTTCTTAGGGACTGTGTTATTTAATTTAAACATAATAATCTAATTATGATTAATTACATTATGTAATTAAGTTAAGGGAAAAAGTGGAAAATCAGTACTTGACTGCCAATCAACATTCTCAGCGGCCTCGTGCAGCTCACGATGAAGTGATCCTCTGTAATTTGTATCTTTTTTTTTTTTTACCTTAAACAAGTTGCTTTACTTTAGAAAAGAGCAAACATTTTAACTACAGAATAATATTTTTGCACATTATATAAATACGTCAAATTGTAATTATTTAAAGAGCTGTAAGTGACGATTTTTGTTAAAGCTAAATATGCAGATGAAATACACAATTCTGTTCAGCCAGTCTTGTGGTAGAGGACACACAGCCAGTTCCTGCTCTCTAAGTGACCTCCCTGCAACATATACTGCAGTTGATCAATACAGCCTGGTCTAAAACGGACCTAACCTGTGATTGGACAATGAAGTGGAGCAGTACCCTGATAATGCCATCCCTCTGCTCTCCACATACATCAGTGTTAGATATTAAAGATATCAGTAAAATTAAATAATTCATTTTTATTGTATCCATAAATGGATATTTATTTATGTGCTGAAGTTTAGCTTTAAATATACTTGATGTTTTTTAGTGGCCCCCCCGGGTGTCACCCGACAGCACATCATTATGCACATGCGCCACTTCATCATGCGCACTTAATCGCCGGTGGCCATCTCAGTAATATACACCGGCATGGAGAGGAGGGTACGTTCACCGAACAGGATAAGGTATGCTGCTGGGTCCCCTCCTCTCTCATACAATGATGTCCATGTCTCATCCATGACCAAGTGCCCGACTTTTCAGAGGGGGTGGCACCAAAATTACTTTGGGTCATTTTGATGTCATCCCCTCTTATGGTGCCACCCGGTGTTGGCCGCACCGCCCCTTGTGACGCCATTGATGTTTTCATATTAGCACTGGGACCATGCCCTAAGCAGAAGTGTCCCTATCATCAAATTTTGTGGTTCAGCTGGGTTGCAGTCAGCCTGAGCTCGGATAGGAAGCCCTGTTTTTTTTGGTTTCCTCTCAGTTCAGTTTTATTGTCGGATTCAACCTGCTGTTTGGGAGTGTCCCTGGCAATAGTGTGAGAAGATACAATTATCCTCAATAATGAATATTTATGTCTCCCTGGCCAACCACTTGGTCACTGTCGCCAGCATGCACCTGGCACTTGGTTTATTGCCAGTGGTGCATACTGGGGGTGGTGACCTTCTGGAAGCTCTATTCCCTCTCAGGCCTGGCCTGGAGGAGATACTGTGTGTTAGAGGTTTGTACCTTGAAGGGCTACTGGCTGGGAAGGACCTCAAGCCAGATTAGAGGCTTGGAATTGAGGACTAGAAATGTATAGCTCATGGATCTGAGAACTAGGGGTGATACTTGGCTGCTGTAGGTGTTCAGAGAGCCAAATACACGCTGCTGCAGGGAAGACAGTGCTGGAAGTTCTGGAGGCTCAACCAGGGAGGATCCATGTGCCACAATCACTTACAGTCTGAAGAGTAAAGAATGGCTGTTCTGCCTCAAATGTTCCTTTCTGTGTTGGTTGTAAGTAGGTCTGGTGTCTGCAACTATCTGTTTTCCTGGGTATCTTGTGCCCTAATCCCTCTCTCCCTGAGTCTATGATCCTACAATAAACTCAATATTATTCTAATGCGACTGGCTCACAGTTTTTTTTCACCCCCAAAAAGTAAAGAATGCAAAATGTTGTCCTGCCAAGGCATCTGGGGGTCCTTCACTGCCTCCAGGGGGTAAGTGGACACACGCACGCACACACACAGACACACAGGCACACACCCATGTTGTTATTAAAACCCAAATAGCTAACTCAATGTCTGTCATTAAAAGTATACCTGCAATTGATCTGTTCCATATTATTGTCTTACCGTGCACTGTTTCTCTGTGTGGGGGCAGCCATCTTGTTAGAGGAGCAGGGCTTTGCTTCATCATGTCAAAGCTGCCCTCCTGATGACTGGTGATCTTATGACTGGTGATAGAACACTTAAGCAGCAGGAGAGGTGGAAGAAGTATGTCAAGCACTGAAATTCTGCTCCTTTCCTAAATCTGGCACCAATAGTTTAGATCACTTTACCTTAAAGGAGAACTATGAGGTGAGTGCTTTTCACTCACCTCATAGTTCTACCCGACCTGTGACAATGAGACTGTCACAGGTCGGCTAGGAGGTGAGCAAACACATACCGTGTTCGCTCACCTCTCGATCCTGTCACGGCTCTATGCCGTGACAGGGGAGGGGCTGGATTCCCCTCTCCCTGCTCCGATCCGCCAGCGCTGACTGGCGGAATGGACGGGGGAGGGGCGGGTACAGCTGGCTCTGCCTCTAGATAGGCAGAGCCAGCTGTCACTCACGCAGCTGGGCGGATCTTGACATCGATGTTGGGATCCGCTCCAGCTGCAGCGTCTCAGTGTACAGCTCGCGGTATACTGAGCCTAGGGTGACGGGAGGACGCTAGTTTGTGTCCTCCTGTTACCCTAAGGAGAACTATGGGGAAAAGCCCTGACCCCATAATTCTCCTTTAATATCAAATTAAATATTTGATGAAAAAGTACCCCCTAACATCAGTGTTCCCAGAGCCCCCCATACATCAGTGTTCCCAGAGCCCCCATTTCATCCGAGTCGCCCTATACATCAGAGTCCCCAGAACCCCCCTTACAGCAGAGTTCCCCCTCTGGGCACCAGTCGGTCCTAACAACCAATCACCAGCAACCAGAGAGTTGAATAATGACAGCAGCAGTCTTCTTTCTCCATGGGTCGGTGATCCACTTAGCAGTACCCCTCTTCAAGTGGCACCCAGGCCATGTGCCATGCCCTGGATATGCCACTGGTAATGGGGAAATTATGAGCTGCAGGGAGATCACAGGCAACTTGAAAGATTACCCTCTGCCTGCCTTTTTTTGGCACAGCTTCAGGAGTTCAGTTTTTCTTTAAGAGCATTTACTGACCTGACATTTTTGTCATGCTTTATGTCCTCTTTGGGTGAGCATGTCCCTCCTATATGGTGAATGCTTGTAAGTAAGGGCAAGTAATGGAACAGCCCATAATCATAATCTTCCACACAGTCACCTATATAGAGAGTCATAAAATGTGGATTCTTTTTAACAACCCCCCATAATTAATTCTTTCCCAGGGTTTTCAAATTCCTCTGCAAATAATGCGCTCGTAATTTGTATCTTAATAATGTTGGTAAAGAAGTCCCTTAGAACATTTGCACTGCCTCAATAGCCGAACGAACTTACTTTTAAGTTAAAAACACTCACAAAAGGTTTACGTTATAAGGAGAGGCTTTGGAGATGAGCAGATTTTGGTTTGTAAGTACAAAGTGAACATGCAAATTGCCTTATCTTGTGGGATTCACAAACAGCCATCACTCAGATTGATTCAATACGTCGGCTTTTATCTTTAAAAGTGTTAATTAGAAAATAGGGACAGTTCTGTGAACACTTAAGAGTAATAAACAGATCAAAACGGCATCCGTGCCTCTATGATGGAACTTCTAAAGAAATTATAAAGGGATTAATACAATTGTCAAAAGGACCACAGTATACATATTAAATAGTGCTATCAAGCAACAATAACAGCTCGGTTTTTAAGGATTCATATTTCCTGAGTTTGTTTTGTTAAAAAGAAAAAAAAAATCTGTTTTTCACATGATAGATTAAATAAATGAACAATTTGCTCTTTCTTCCCCCCTCCTATTAATCACTGTTACCAAGTTCAGGTTAAGAAAGTTAATTTTCACACACACAAAGTAATTAAAAATATTGAAGTGAGACATGAGAAAAGTTTAAATGTGGGATGAGGTAAAAGTTCAGAAATGTTTGAAGAAGTGTAAATAATTATGAATAGTTATTTATGGCTACTATTTGCCAGTGTGATTCTTAAAGTGGCCCTCAACTCAAAAAGTAAATATTGTATATTGATAGCTTAAAGGGGACATCTAGAAATGAAAATTTTGCCAAAGAACTACCCTGAAAGGTCTACCTTTTTTATCCTGATCGTCTCGTTAAAAGACAGCAGTACACAACCTGTGCCTTCGTTTTCATAGTTGTATACATCAATCAGCCGTAACATTATGACCACTGACAGGTGAAGAGAATAACATTGCAAGTGAACATTTTGTCCCTGAAGTTTATATGTTGGAAGCAGACAAAATGGGCAATCATAGGGATTTGAGCGACTTTGACAAGGGCCAAATTGTGATGGCTAGACGAGTGGGTCAGAGCATCTCCAAAACGGCAGCCCTATTGGGATGTTCCCGGTCTGCAGTGGTCAGGACCTACCAAAAGAGGTCCAAGGAGAGAAAACTGGTGAGCTTGCAACAGTGCCTTTAAACTTGTTTGTCCATGGCACTGTTGCAAGCTTGGGGAGCAAGTCTGTCACGCAGGGTCACATCTCTGCCCTGATGAAGGGACCCTGCGTGGTCTCGAAACGTTGGATTATGCGATATGTGTGATGTTGCGTGACGTTGGGTTAGACTGCGGGTGATCGCTCAGCACACTGTCTTCTCCCTGCAGAGAGCAGTGACTGTCAGTCACCGCTTCCTGTGAGGATTACCCCCTCCCTTCTCTGCTACTCTAGCACTCATTGGAGGCACCGACAGAGGATGGAACAGGGACAGCTGGCTCTGGCTCTAGAGAGGCAGAGCCAGCTGTCAATCAGGCAGCAGGGTGGACCCCGACAATATTGTTGGGATCTTTCCCTTCTGCAGTGCAGCTCTGCCCTGTCAGGAAATATTGGGCAGTAGTCTTCTAGATGCTGACTTTAGGTCACATTAGTAAATGTTGTCCTATGATCCAAAAGAGGACTAAAACGAAAAAAAAAGGTTTGTCTTTAGTTCTCTTTTAATGCATTGGTGTTTAGAGTGATGTGATAATAAAGCTAAGCTAAGCTAAGCTCTCTCAATTTTGCTTGTAGATGTTTAGGGCCATTCTGTATGACAGATACACTTTTTATTACTGATTCGCACCCCACCCTCTTCCCATGTGGCTATATCAACCTCCACTCTTATGGAAAGGCTAACACAAGATTTTGGAGTATGGCTGTGGAATTTCAGCATTTGTAATGTCAGGTACTGATGGCGATTTTTAAGTTATCATGTAATAAAGGTATTTGCCAGTCCGAGTGTTTGCATTTACAGTGCCCCTGTATTGGTCTTAAAGAAAGATATTGTTAATACTACAGAATACAAAGACATTTTGGACAAAATACATGGTTTGATGAGTTTGGTTAGAAAAGGGCATTTTAGACAACTGTGGACTTTCAACCTTGTAGCAATGGTTTGTGAAATGCCCTTTTCTGTTTAAGTCTGACAGTATCCCTAGGCACAAAGCCAGCTCCATAAAGACATGGTTTGATAAGTTTGGTGTGGAAGAACTTGAGTGGCCTGTATAAAGTCCAACCCTAAGTAATGCCTTTGGTATAAATCACTGATTGCTAGCCGGTTCAGTTACTTGAACAAGAAGACCTAGCTCACAATCACCGCTTTATTCCAAAGGTGTTCAGTAGGGTTGAGATCAGGGTTCTGTGCAGGCCACTCAAGTTCCTCCATGCCAAACTCATCAAACAATATCTTTATGGAGCTGTCTTTGTGCCTAGGGGTACAGTCATGCTAAAACAGAAAAGGTCCTTTCCCAAACCATTGCCACACGATTGAAAGTGCACAGTTGCCTTAAAATGTATTTGTATGCTGTAACATTAACAATACCCTTCTTTAAGACCAGTACAGGAACACTTAATATGCAAATGCTCTGACTATCATATACCTTTAATGCCAAAAAGAATCGCCTTTGAAATTGTGGTGGAATGTTTAGAACGTGATTTTATCTGCGAAGGATGGGTCAGTGCTCTGGAGACAATAGATGTGCCATCCCTTCCCCTGATCAAATTATTTCCTGGCATTTGTGTGTAGGTTGGGCTGATGAGTAAACACCACTATGTTAATCTATATGTGGCTTTCCTCTTCATTTCACCCTGACATGAAACAGACGTGCTGATTGCTAGTGGTGTAGCCTCTTCTTTCCAAGAGGTGAGTAACGTTCCTCTGTGTTCTGCACTCTGCTATTTACTTGGCCAGCCCTCCTCCACCTGTATCATTATGTTTTACTTCACGCTGTAATTCCCAGGAAGAGAGCCGTAAGCTACCGCATAACCTTTATTTCAGCTATTGTTAGCACTTCGGTATGTCACGGCAGGACTCGGAGGTTTAATGCTGGATCTTCCTTCCTAATAGGGAGATATAATTACTCCCCTAACACTATTTAGGCAAATGCACCAGTGGAGGCTGAATTGTATTCATCGTATATATACATAACCTCCTGCACTTTTGCTAACATTTGTTATCGGGAAAAAAATAAAAATAAAAATAACTAACTGCCACAAAAGTAGTTGTAAACCACAAGATGAATAGTCTCTTTTATGTTAGAACGTTAATTATAACTTATAAGTATCTCAGTTCAATTCTCCACCGTCCTTGCGGTCTAGCTTTAGTGGAATAAAAGTTCCACATTCGTTTTAATCCCTAGTCATCTCTTTGTGATGTTAGTGGGAGCTGCAACCTTGAATATGAATACTTATGATTTGGGATGAGAAAAAGTATAGCCTAACGGGCCTTTGAATTTAATGCCCAAACTTATGGCAGATATAAAAACTCCCCGTGATCCAGTTATATATTCTTAAAAAGCAAAAAACAAAAAAAAAGTAGTGTATTCTAAAATGCTGCTAGTGTATATACTATATATTTGTCTTTATATTAGCTTCCCTCAAAATCTTGTACATCATAGCCAAAGTGTAGGGTACACTGCTCCCAGGCCCTGAATCTGGTCACACTCGTGGGAGATCGGGTGCTGAGCGCCAGCAGAGACTCGTCCTATGCCGCACAGACTTTATAATTCCAAAGGAAACGCTACCGAAGGCAGCCGAGTGAATAACCCACCCGAAGTGAAGTGAGCCGAACGCTGTTCAGCCAATCACTTCAGGCCTGTACGGCTGACTTCAGCCTTACATCGGCTGAAATCAGCCGTATATTGGCTGGCTTCGGCTGCACTTGCTGAAGCTACAGCTACAGATGCTGCGGCTAGCTTTGTGAATAACCAACTTGGTCTTTTTTTTTTAATCTTAGGAAGAAACCCAAACTGGTGCTTAACCATGATGACAACAGTAACTAGAAGATCCTCATATAATAATTAAATAAAACTATTGGAAGTGTCAGTATTGGGAAGTCCCTGCATCTTGCAACCTTGACCTTGGCTCCAGCACTCAACACCTGATGCTGATTCGAGCCATTAGGATCAGTTCTACACCTTTTAAAGGACATGCAGAATACATCTACAGTTCCCTCCATGAGTGAAAAATTGAAAAACTGTCAAGACATTTTTGATTAGGACAACTTCACCAGGAGAAAGTCACACATGTATATGTTCATTTGGAAAAACCTGCAACAAGTATTAAAACTGCTAGAAGTGCAATGCGGTTTGACAGAAAGGACAATATTTTTAAAAACATTTTGCAGCTGGAGAGTCGGAGCCTCTTAGAAATATAAAGTGTAAAGACAGACAAATGAGTGTCCAGAGGGAATGTTGAGTCATTATTACTAAATGAAAATGGCAAACTAGCTATTGTGAAGGATTTGTGGGCAATGTGTTATTATTAATAGCAAAGAATTGGTTTTCGCTGTGGTCTGCTGTTTGCATGATGAGAAAACCTCTGTTCCGAATAGATGGCATATCTATCTCTTTATATATCTGCCGCTGGGAGGATATGTACTAAGCTTGAATAAATGGATTACATATTAATGTACGCATATAACCATGCAGTGCTGTTGTTATAAGCATGGCTATTGCTAAACCTATACAATTAGACACTTCATTCAAAAAGAAGCAAAAAAGGAAATTCTTTTCAAGCAGTTATAATGGTCATTGTTGTAAAATATTTGCTTTCATACGCAGTCAGTCATTGGTTCATGTCATCCAGGTTTTAATTTTGGAGAATCTCAACTGTGTCTCTTATGATGCTATTAGAGCTGTAGGTAGAGAGAAAGAGCAAAGATGTCTTTCCGGGGGTGGTTAATGGGGGGATGACACGGGTGGCGGTGCACACTGGACTGCATTGTCAGTAGACATGTGCACAGGAAAAAAAAATATTCTGACGAAAGAAATGAAAACAAAAAACATTTCCATTCCTTTAATCAAAGAAAACTGTTTTTTTCAGCTGTTTCGAAGTCAGAAACAATGAGCCTCCAAATCCGAAACCGCATACTGAAAATGCAGAACGAGCGGCGGCCGTGACGGCCGCCGACGCATTCTGCATTTGCACGCTGCTATTTTATAGTGTATCTTGGTATACACCAAGATGGCGGCACTCCTATGTTCGGACGCTGCCATCTTGGTGTACACCAAGATATACTCAAAGATGGTGGCGCACCTGCGCAGAACGCGTCGGTTGCCAATATTGCCGCCGCTCTTTTTGCAAACGAATTTATGCATGCTGAATATAGTTTTTATATAATCGGGCATATAATAAATTTGTTATTTTGGATTCGGACGAACCGCCGAATCAACTGAATTTTGTGGATTTGCAGGTTCATCCAAATCTGAGTGCACATGTCTAATTGTCAATGGCTCTGTCTGGCATCACTGGTTGCCTGGAGCTTAGTGGGACTCCAGCCAGAGCATGCCGCTCAGCTCTAGGCAACCTGTGACATCAGTGAGCTGGGTAGGAGTGTTACAGTTTGCTAAGAGCAGCGAGGACAAGCTTCCAGCGTCAAACAACAGGCTTATTCCTTCCTTGAGCAGTGGAGGAGTGGTACTTATTTTATGTGTTCTCCTTGTATTTAATATGTTTATTTAGTTTACATGAAGTTCAGTTTTAAGGCTTTTTGGGGAGATCTTTAATGGAAAAAGATGTATGCCCTAATGCAAGGATTTCCAACATTATCATGTGTACAAAGAAAAGTTAAATTACCATTGCACACATGTAGCTAGCCTGTGGCTTAAACCTACAGAATTTAGGTGGTCATTTTGTTTTTTGGGTTTTTTTTTGTAACAGTCGTACAAACATGGGGCTAATGGAACCACTAACTGTGTTTAACATTTGTTTAATTTTTTATTTTTTTTAACTTTAATTATAGTTTCAAAATATTCAGCAACATTTACAGGTAACACAATCCTATTCACAACAGTTCCTTCCCCAAAGAGCTCACAATCTAATGTTCTCATCACAGTCATAAGCACTTAGGGATGATTTGGCTCGTAGTTGATCAACCTTACCAGTATGATTTTGGATTGTTGCAAAAATATCACAGAAGGGATGTCCAAGGAAAGCAAACCAAGAACCCCAGCACTGCCAGGCAAGGCTGCGGACCCCAAAGTCCGCTGTGCTACATATTTATGTTAAGTTACAGCATCTGATCATGTCCTGTTCCTAAAGTATTTATGATTCATATATACCGCACTCTATATATAGAACCGGCAGAATGATCAATAGATCCGGCCTTTAATAAATATTTTAATGCAGAAACATTTATTGGAAGTTTGTAAGACACAATTTACATATTCTGTATGAAGGAGGAACGGCCTTTTTTATTTTATGTCATCCGGTAATCCAGCTCATGAATTATTTATAAAAAAGGAAAAAAAAAGAGAAAAAAAAAAGAAAAAAAGAACTCGGAATCTGTACGATGGTTTAAAAGTTTTACTGGTTTAATGAAAAGTAATATTTTAAGAACTAAACTTGCAGAAGATAATGGTGCAATTTTGTGTCCTTTTTATCTTCAAGTGTATAAAAAATGAATACTCTTTACGTCTAGGTGTGCCGGAGCTGTATGAAAATTCAATGCAAATAAGCCTTCACCCCTGTGGTACATGGACTGTTTTCTCTTTGATAACCCAATTATTGTCTCAAGAGCTGTGTCAATTGCTGCAGCGATCTCTTCTTCAACAAATCACTACTGTAACCTCAAGCACTTTCCATTTGATTCTGCCATTTTTTGACAGTTCAAAGCAATCAGAGACGGCCTCACAAGGATCGGGATTGATTTTGTGTTCTTGCTTATCATGCTAATTCCTTGAAAATCAGCCTTTTCATCCCCCCTGCCTGATTATTGCTGTTAGAAAGACTGAGAAATGCAAGAAGATCAAACAGGGCAGTTGTAGGTAATATGATTGTCTGCGCCCCATCTCCAAATATATTGTGAAGTGATGGGACTTCCCCAAACTGATGCAAAGTTTATGTAGTTCTGGTCAGTAAAAATCCTGCTGTTGGCTTCAGTGCACAATGATGTAAAGAGGTGTTCAGGGGGAACCACGCTTTGAAGGAAAACCTACGTAGGGGGCTATTTGTAAGGAATGGTCAACATGTACTAATTTGGATTTTCTTGCAAAGTGTTGAACAGTGAACTTGTGAATTGATAAAGGGTGAGATGGATTCCAGAAGTGACAATCTGAAGCATGTAGTGCCTTTTAACATTTTTACCACAGCTTGTTGCAGATGACACCCTTAACTGGCCAAAGCTGCTTGTCACAATAGCTGTGACCCAAGGGGGTATCATCTGGGCTTCCTCTACTTTTCACAAATGCCCCTGGTCTGCATTTACTTGTTACATACGACACCCCTCTCCTTCACCTAGTAATGACGGATTGTGCCTGGGCTGCATCTACTTGTCACACATGGCTCCCAGGCCACACCTACTTGTCATAGGTGGCCCCTGAGCCACACCTACTTATCATAGTTGACTCCCAACATCTCACCTACTGTACTTGTCTTAGGGTACCCCAGGACAACTACTTCTACACACACCATACTGGATTTGACTTTTTTAAATAGGGTGCTGTAGAAACCAGCAAATGGCATTAGGAATGCAAGTATATAATATGTTGCCAGCACACTTTAAGCTTCAATTTTTTAAGCATAATGGAAGCCACATAGTAAAGCAACATTTCAAAGTCAAGCCGGATGCAGTCCTAGTAGCGTAAAGACATATATATATATATATATATATATTATATACTCCTGAGTTTAGTATCACTTAAGCTATGGGAAATTTCCCTTGCAAAGATCAAATTCCCTTTGAAAGTGAACAGCCGATTTGCTTTTAGTAAGTCAACCCCATTGTCTACCTCTAAAGAATCCTCAGTAAGGATGATGACCTATATGAACTGTGGACATGTATTCATGGTTCTAGAAGGGGATTATTCTCTCTCACGCCTCGGCTCTTATTTTTTTTTTAGACTAGACCTCTTTCTATCAGACTAATGGGCCCTAAAAAATGCTGCATAAGGGAGAATTGTGTGATTACCTAGTCTGAAAACCAGAGACATGTCCGGGGACAAATCTGTAGGACCAGAAACTTTCCCTGGAAATCGATGACTGTTGGCACCTATGAATGGACTTATTCCTCTAACTATCATAAACAGCTGCACTGAATGCCTTTACTGTCATCAAATAGAGTCACACATGAAAAGGAAAAAAAATGGTCTTAGGCGATTAAGACTCTCTGTTTAGCTAACTTGCCTTTATTCTTTATTTAGCCGTCCACAATCTCACTATATTCACCATATTTTATGATAAACATGTTGAGTCAAAGGAACATTAATGAAGCAATTCCCCAAATAAAACAGACCATCATATCTGAATTGCAGCAGAGAGAAAGTGGGGTCTTTGTAGTTTAATCAAGATCACAAGACTTGTTTTGAGCCTTCTGTCATCTCCAATTTTACGGCACTTCATTTCAGAGTGGGACAACGAGGGTCACATGCAATTAAAACACAGGCAAGATTCGTCTTGTGAAATCTCAACATAAAAAAAAGTAATGCGTTACTTCATTTTAACTTTTCCACTGAACTCAGCGAAAGTCACTAATTACTTCCCACTCCTTGTCACCTTTTCGATAGGCGCACAATTTTTTTTCCCTCTTTCCTCTGCATTAATACAGAGTTTTGCATTTTCATATCAAACATACAGCCTGGATAACAAAATGAATCTGGAGGAGATTGAAGATTTTTTTTTTATAGAAATACATTTTAAATACATCTAAGCCCCTTCTTAAATTAAGACTCTATTGGATGAAAAGATACAAAAAGCCATTAATCTGCTTAACCAGGGCAGGTAGCAGTTCAGATCTGAGGACAGCTAGTAAATGAAGAGAGTTTAAGGCGATACTGGGAAAAAATGACTTAAATGTTATCAGTTAGAGAGTAAGCATGAGTATCAGTTTAAACATTATTGTCTACCTATGTGACATATTGGTAAATTGCAAAGACCCTTATTAACCTTATTGGTAAGGCGATTAAAGGTTCCTTGCATGCACAAAATAGATTTGCATAGATTCTGCCTTGATGTCTCTGATACTTTGTAACAAAAGCCATTTATGGTTCATGTACTAAACTTCTCAACGAGTTCCCTGTACAATTGGAGGATGTGTGATTTTAAATAAAGCTCTTTTTTTCACATCACTACCATTTTGTTAAATCTTTATTTTCCATAAGGCGGTCTGCTGAGAAGACTTCTCTTCTAAATGTTCAATGAAGCTCTTATTATATCCATTTTCACAGTAAAATGGAAAAATTGAATATCTTCCATTGAATTGTCTGTGAAGCCTCAAACAGGCTCCTTCTCAAGCATGGAGTGCATAAAACATACAGAGGGGAATTTATCAAAACTGGATCAGACAAAAACTGGAGCAGCTGTGCATGGCAACCAATGAGCTACTCTCTTCAGTTTGTTAAGTTAAAGTTTGATAATGAAAGGTGGATACTGATTGGTTGCCATGCACAGCTGCTCCAGATTTTGTCTGCTCCAGCTTTGATAAATTCCCCTCACAGTATGTTCCACCTCCTTTTAAATATCTTCCCCCACCAATCATAATATACCACAAACCAAATGGCCAATGGTTGTTTAGATACATGTATGTAGATGCAATGAATGTCTTTCGTATGCTCAGTTGTTTAATAGAGCCCCAGCTTCTGCCCAAACTTCACCCCCTCCCCTAGCATTCAGGTGCAGAAAAGGCCAATGCACTCTGTATAGAAGCAGTGATCTGTATGCAATGGTCCGATATGCCCCCTGGGAGTCATACCTAAATGAGCAAAACTCACGCTTCCCATTAATTACACAGCTCTAAGACTCACAGGGGGCGTGTCAGACCTCTGCAGAGAGACTGTTTAAAAACAGAGTAAAGGCTGTGACACACTGCACACAAAGCAGCGCGGAGCGATGGCGCGCTGCCTTTGCGAGCAGTGTGTCATGTAATTTTCTCCCCGGCACATCAGCTTGCGAGAGCTTGCAGAGCTGAGCGTGCCGAGATGAAACATTTCATCTTCAGCCAATCGGCTCGCGCATATAATCCCGCACGCCAGGATGCGATGTCTGGCCGGTTGTTACGCACGAGCCGATTGGCTGAGGGAGCAGTCAATCATCTGCCTGCACTTCGCTCTGCACGGCTTTGCATGCAGTGTGTAATGGGCTCTTTTTTTTTATTCAAAAGTCAGCTTTATTGAGTAAATATACGATACATGGTTATTACATACAAGTATATAACAGTCGGAATACAAGCGGGATAACATTAGTGGCGTGCCCATGGTGAAGGGCAATCGTCACAGAGCGAGAACAGCCCTGATGGGCATGTCACTATGAATAACTATTTTGTACAAGCATGGTTATCCAACATTTCTCAGAGATAAGCACATCGTGCTACTCCAATGTCAACCGAGGTAAGTTACAAAAACCAGCAGAAGGAGTAGGTCAATCGTGGTTTGATCTGTGTTCCCCCTAGCTTCGGACATCGAAACAGCAGAGTTAATGGTATAGGCTTGGCAATTAATAAATGGGGAGAAGAAGGAGGCAAATAAATCTCAGGGCAGGGCAACAGTCAGGACAGCAGGGGGGGTGAGGGAGCAGGGGGGGAGTGGGGGAAGGGAGGGTGGTTAGAAGGAAGTATAGAGAGATATGGAGAGGTGGTGGGGCCGATGTGCGCAAGACAGGCCTCTGTGGTCTTTGCTGAGTAGTGTGTAATGGGCTCTTAAGGATCCTCTCTGCAGCTAAATTGTGGGGAGTGGTGTTGGGGCTCTATTAAACAACTTAAGCTGGCCATACACTAGTAGGTTTTCGAACAAAATTAAAGGAGTTTCCCAAATCAATGGAGTTTTCCAAATAAAAATCAAATTTGCTACTAAAAATTAATTTGTCCGAGAAAATGTTTCCATCTTGCTCCTTCAACTTTTTTCATCACTGTGGTCGAAATTGATGAAAGTCGAACGAAAGATCTTCCATAAGAAAGTTCTGTCGAAAATCTTCTAGTGCATGGCCACCTAAGATGCCCTTTTTCGAGCTGTCTTGTTTGTGCCTCTCTCATCAACATCCTTAAGCCTGCATCTTAATCAATGATAGACCAATGTTCTCATCATCATGGGACATGGGTGCTTGTAGAAGCCTTAAAAAGTGAAGGACTGGGGGAACATCAGCTTTCACAGGACCACAGAATGAG
>NW_017306408.1:503569-514128 GCF_000935625.1 Nanorana parkeri | reverse complement strand
GAGTAAGTATTGTTTTTTTATTTAATTTTATTCAATTTCTTTTACATAGCCAAAGTTGTCCTTTAAGCATATCCAGTGCACCTGGTAAACAACTAAATCTGATATTTTAAAGTTTTTCTTTATCTCTTGGGAGAGCTCACCTTATCAATGCGCTTTTTTATTTTCGCAAGCAAATTTTCGAGTAACCGAGACTTATTTTTGATACCTGTCCAAAAGAGTTATAGCTACAACAATTTATCTCCCTTGCTGCTAATTAACCTTACAGCACGCAGGAAACAGTCTATTTAATACCTGCATTCTTTCTGTAATGCCAAGTAAAGTGAAATCTACTGTGAAATCTAGTTAGCATTTGCTTTTTTTTCCAAGTCATTTTGAAGTTTCCACTTGTGCTGACTGTGACCTTAGAACTGATAGCTCAAAAAAATGTTAAGCCTGCATCCTTTTTGCATTTCAAATGCATCATTTTCACCCTGGCGATTGTTCTCACCTGGACTTTCTGGCAGGCAGATACAGTATGTATTAAGTGGCGTTGGAAGACCAAGCACATTTTCAAAAGGATTTTCAACAGCAGCTTCAAAGCAAAAGTTCTTAAAGGAATTGTGAAAATAAAAAAAACTGTATTTCACGGTACTGTAATGTCAACTTTTAGGTGCTGGAATCTATATCCTGATGTGTATTTTCAAGTCAGGGGCTGAGTTTATATTTGTATATTTTAACCTCTTGCCGTCCGCCCGTAGTAAAAAAACGGACGGACGGCACTGCAGCATCTGCGGGTTGCCGTCTCCAGACGGTCTGCATTAAAGCTCCAACATTTATCATGGAGATACATATAGCATACATTTCCAAGATTTTTTTCTTTGTACTGGAGGTGCCCTGTGCAGTACACCCAACAAGCCAGCTGTTTAAAGATTTCTGCCCACTGGTAAGCTGCTCCTTTTCCAGAGCACATAATTCAGAATCTTTGAATATGCAGGCCACAGACTCCCAACTTTGCCTATCAGAAATCTCTCTGACATCTAAAGGTTTCAGCGAGTATGGTGCATTGTCCATACTAGACAAAATATCTTATGTCTATTAACTGCTATTCTTAATCCCAATAGCAATGAGCAAGTACTGGAAAATTCTTTCTGACTACCATTGTGGGGGTAGACCCCATTACCCCCCCCCAGTTACTTGTTTATAAGTAGTATAAAGGATTATTTATTAGTTCACAAAATCCAGTGTTCATAGACCTTTCCAACAGGAAGCCCATGCTGTAATGCTTCCTTATTAGGTTGCTGAGTGACAAGAGGTCAGGTCACCCATGGGGCAGGGGGAAGTGCTCCACAGGAAAGAGGCAAGTAATGTAACTTATTTGTGTATTACTCATCTGTACATCCTCAAATCATCTCTAAATACCTCCTGACTCCTGTCCTTCCTTCTGGAGGGTGGCTACTTCTGTTCCCCATGGTCACTGTGTGTGTTGTAAAGTAGTCACCACTCCAAGCTCACTCCCGTGATGGACTACAATCTGAAGTTTAGTTTATTGATTTGTATTAAGAATGTAGTCCATCACATGAGTGAGCTTGAAGTGGTGTCTACTCCAAGTTGATTTGAGGATATACAGCTGAGTAAAACACAAATAAGATACATTTTTGTCAATAGTTAGAGTACTGGAATACATTTTTAACATTTAACTCCTGAATTTAGTGTCACTTTAAGGGCAAGTCCACCTAAAATTAGACACCAGTCCAAGCTCGCTCCCATGATTGACTACAATCTAAATAAAAATTAAACTAATTGTGAGATTGTAGGCCACCCCGGGAGTGAGTTTGAAATGGTGGCTACTTTACAACACACACAGGGACCCTGGGGAACAAAAGTAGCCACCCTCCAGAAGGAAGGACAGTGTCAGCACCAATTCAGAGATGATTTGAGGATCTACAGCTGAGTGATACACAAATAACAAATAAGATACATTTTTGTTAAAAGTTAGGGTACTTGAATGCGTTTTTAAGATTTAACTCCTGAGTTTAGTGTCACTTTAAGCAAGTTCACTGAGTGAAAACTTTGTCGTCGAACCCAACCTAAAAGTTAATCAACTGATTTTGCTAAAGCCTATGGGAGTGATTTACTAACCTAAACACACGCACGCACCAGGTGCGTGTGATTTTCACACAGCAAAACGTATTTATCAACCAAAAAGTCTCTAAAAGCATATTTCCACTAATGCCATATATGGAAAAATCATGCACATGATGCATATATAATGCTGCTTCACAGTTTAGACAAAAATGGTTAGCTCATGCATTTACATTCCTGCATTCATCAACGCAAGCAACACAACACAGAGCTAATTTACACAACATCACCTGCCGGGTGTGTACACACTACAAAGGTGTTTAGATTCCACCCATAGATCATGCTGGGAGGGAACATACTACAGAGGTGTATACATGTTCGTGGTGTGTTTATAAGGTTAGTAAATCAACCCCTATGGCTCACTCACATTGATTCACTTACAGTATGCCCTAATCTCAACAAAAGCCAATAGTGACTGTTCATTCTTCTTTACATATAAAAACGTGAATGCTTGGATAATTCAAACATCAATGTTAATTACAACAATTGTATAAAGAAATTATTTGGGGAGATTGTGCCACTACAATTGATAACCATTTAAAGTCAAACTCGTGCCAGGAAAGATCGAAGTATGCTGGTTTCCTTTTAGATGTCTTTAGACATACATTAACTTTTCAAATATCTTATCAAAGAGGACATTCTTATTGCTGACATTGTTGGTAATGTCTATCATTTTTCTTCAAGGTCCTGGAAAACTTCTAGGTTATGCATATATCCAACAACAAGATCGGGGGGTGAGGGTTTTAAGCAGTCATGACTACAGACTAGACCGTTACCTTTTTGCAATTTAGAAGAAAACTGGATTGGTTCTTTAAAGGCTAAATCCTCAAAAATGTTTTTTAAAGCCCAACTCTCTGCATAGCCCCCATCCCATGCATCCCCTCCCCTTCTAGATGCACTTTGCTGTATTTTTGTTTTTTTCTATATATACTATTTATTTTAATATCATGTGTGGGTACTCTCCAGCTCTTCCTCCAGCAGTGGGTGGTTTTCAATGATGTAGACAGTGCCATTGATGTAATTACATCAACACTACCCTCTGCATCATTATATTATGGGGTTGATTCACTACCCCATAATATAAAGACAAATATGCTGTTCACCATGCAAGAGAACTTTCCTTTTAAAGAGAACTTTGGGGTACGTGTTTTTCCCCATAGTTCTCTTAAGGGTCAAGGCAGGACATATACTAGTGTCCTCCCATGACCCAAAGCTTATTATATAGCGAGCTACAGCTCACAGTATACTGAGACCGCCCCAGCCAGGACGGATCACAACAATGCTGTTGAGATCCACCCAGCTGCGTGAGTGACAGCTGGCTCTGCCTATCTAGAGGCAGAGCCAGCTGTACCCGCCCCCTCCCTCATCCGTTCCTCCAGTCATCGTTGGAGGATCAGGGAGGGGAAGGTGGGAATCTCTGCAGGGAGCTGTGACTGACAGTCACCACTCTCTGCAGGGAGATGATCGAGAAGTGAGCGAGCGACGGTATGTGTTCACTCACTTCCCGATCTATTGAGCCGACGTGTGACAGTTTCATTGTCACACATTGGCTCAAACTATGAGGATAAGTGATTTTCACTCACCTCATATTACTCCTTTAGTTAAAATAAAAAATATGCATTTTTGCTTGAATGTGAGTGGATGATGGAAGTCAGCAGAGCTACACCTCATTCACATTCCCTTGCAAAGTGAACAGTTTATTTGCCTTTAGTAATTTAACCACTATGAGTGCAGGACACTGTGGTGATGCCCCTTAAAGGAGAACTATGGGGTTAGGGCTTTTCCCCATAGTTCTCCTTAGGGTAACGGGAGGACACAATCTAGCGTCATCCCGTCACCCTAAGCTCAGTATACCGGGAGCTGCAGCTCGCGGTATACTGAGATGCCGCAGTCTACCGTGAGCTACAGCTTGCGTTATACTGAGACGCCGCAGCTGAAGCGGATCCCGACAATTATGTCTGGATCCACCCAGCTGCATGACTGACAGCTGGCTCTGCCTATCTAGAGGCAGAGCCAGCTGTACCCGCCCCCTTCCCCGTCTGTTCCCCCAGTCAGTGCTGGAGGATCGGACAGGGGAGGGGGGAATCCAGCCCCTCCCCTGTCACGGCAGAGAGCCGTGACAGGATTGAGAAGTGAGCGAACGCCGGTATGTGTTCGCTCACTTCCCGATCTACAGAGCCTACCTGTGACAGTCTCATTGTCACAGGTCGGCTAGAACTATGAGGTGAGTGAAAAGCACTCACCTCATAGTTCTCCTTTAAGGGGATGCATCCATTATGTCCTTCGCTAACAGTATTCTAGGTTGAATGACACTGGGCATTATTCTATACAGAAATATGATGGCATCTTGTGGCAGAGAAAGAGTACTGCAGGAGGGCACAGAAGACAATGTGAGTATTTTAGCTAGAGCTGTTTTATTTTTGTGTTTTGTTAATCTAAAGCATTGGCTGGGAGACATTTAAAAAAATGCCCGGAGTTGTGTTTTCAAATGTAGTAATTTTACCATATATCATTCAATCAAAGTGCGGAAAATAGACTAAGAAGGAAGTGTAGTTTAATTAACTCTTTCAATGGTAAGGGCAATGCATAAAAGAGGTTCAGTCTTACTGCAGTAGCCTTAATTATACTGCACATATTAGCAGCCCAATGACAAGAATTAGCCACACGTAATTAGCCTTAATAATGGTACAATTAGACAGGGAAATATGAGAAACATATCACAGCTGAAATTGGCTTTATGTTTGTTTTTGTATAGAGGTGGAATTTAGGGATCATTTTTGAAAATGTTTTTCTCAGGTTTCATTATCAAAAGCTAGTAATAAAGGCATGTCTTTTGATTTCCGTTTACAAGTCAATGTTTGAAGGTTGTACTTGCAGTTTTGTAAAGATCAAGGTAAAGAGAAGCTTTAATGGTTTTGGTCAATTTTTTTAATGGTTATACATTTTGAATTTTGACAAGTTTATAGTCTGGCCTTGTATATCTTGTTTTCATGGTCCTGTAAAAAAATCTTTATTTTATAAATATACATTTAAAGAGGACCCAAATTGTTGAAGCTGTGCCAAAAAAAGACAAGCAGCGAACAAAGAACTAGTCATCTATAGTGCATGTAGTCTCCCTGCAACAGATCTCCTCTGATTTACTGACTTACCATGCCTTGTTTTGCACTTTGTCTCTGTATGGGGGTGACCATCTAGGTAGAGAAGTAGGGCTTTGATTTCTTATGTCAGAACCGCACCCCAGATGACTTGTAATCTGATGGTTATGGTAGAATGGTCAATAAGCAGCAAGAGATCTGTGAAGGTTCTCATTCATCCAGGTCATGGTATATCTGTAAAAAATAAGTCATGGCAACTGGACTTGTATTTTTCTTGAAAAAAAACAATACAGCAAGTCCAGTGGCATTGACCTATTTTTTACAGGTATAGCAGCAAGAGAGGTAGAGGAAGTGCAGATCCACTGAATAAATCAAGCATGGTGGGATCCTTTCACTGCAGGTCCTCAGGTATAAGGGAAGAGCAGATTGAGCAGCACTATAGTGGCATCTCCAAATCCCATGAGACTAGTAGTTACTTTGATGATCTCACACTGCAGATGTACGGCTATGAGACTCAAGGCACAGCTGTACAATGGCACATCAAGTCCATTGCTATTTTTCAGGAGAAATAAAAAAAAAAACAGATAGATTATACTTGGTGCTGCTTAGCCACAATTAACACTTTTGTATGTCCCCTAAAAATAAATCTTGTCTTTTTGAGTTTAGGTTAGCAGGATACTTTCATTACAATTGTTTGTAAAGCATACTGGGTTCTTTAACATGAAAGGCCAGCACTCTTGTTGTCTTTCTCTCCCTCTAGCTAAGAAATAAACATTGGGATGTCCTTCCCATCAATCATATTACAGCAGGGATGGCCAAACTCCGGCCCTCCAGCTGTGGTGAAACTACAAATCCCATGAAGCATCTCTCTCCAGGAGTCATGTCTGTGGCTGTGAGAATCTTGCAAAGCCTCATGGGATTCGTGGTTCCACCACAGCTGGAGGGCCGCAGTTTTGCCATCCCTGTATTACAGGTTACTTAGCAGTAAAACAATTCAGAATTGAGACGTTTTGTCTCACCTGGACCTGCTAGATGCAAGTGATATTCATTCTTTTTTTAAAATATTTACCTAACTAAAAAGGATTTTTTTATTTTTATTTCTGAACATTATAAAAATGAAAGGAAATGCATTCAAAAACACCCTATTTTCCATCTAGCCCATTTAAAGTGCATTTCTTTAATACATATTATCATTTTTTGAAGAGCAGTAGAGTTTGTATAGTCTGGATTTCTACTATAATCTGAAATAAAAATGTACTCTAATCTTTTAATTGAATTTTGTTTTAAATGTTCTTATCACTTTATTACTGTGAAATAATGAAAGTCTAAAATAATTAAAATTTGTCGAAATTTCCAAAATGTTTTATTGAATGCTTTACTCATAAAGGAAACGCATTGGGGGACATAAAATGTTCTGTATACACTTGAAGAAAACATTGCTTCTGAATTACAATTTAAGCTACTGTATATTTACTAAATATTGTGTTGAGTTTAGCGTGAAAAAAAATAGGAAACATATCCAAATTAATACAAGCACAAAAACGTAATGCAAGCTCAAGAAATGGTAAAACATTTAGAAACGTATTTTTTTTTAAAAGGTGTATTTATTACAAACTTGAGATATAAAACAATATTGAGATATACAGCATCTGTTAAAACTGAACTCTGGCCAATAAAAAAACAAGACATACCTTTCACACCCCACCTACCAATGTTTTGTTTAAAGAACCAAAACTTTTTAGACCCAGAACCTGAAAGTGCTGCCACGTGACTCTCTGAAGCACTTTTGCAGTAGTAAAGATTGGTGATTGTTAGCTGGTCTCTGACCAATTATGTTGTTGTCCCTCATATAATAGCATTGTGATGCCTTCCCTTTAAGACTAGAAAACCCTCTGAGTACCCTTTTAGAACCCTTTGGTGGACACTTATGACAGCCAATGACAGCAACCACGTTATCAGGAAAGATTGAGAACACTGCAAAAAGGACTCTCACGCATTATAGACCAGGAGAAAGATGAAACGGGATCGAACATGTCATGTGACCATTATTTCAGTTAAGAAATCTGAACGTTTGATTACACTGTTGAAAATAAAAACTAACAATTAGCTGGAGGTGAGTAGAATGGGAAAGAGTTGAGTTTTAAGTACAAAACTTAGCAGAAAATGTCTTCATATTTAGTTATCATAAGTTCTACAATTTGGTTTTGATACACCATGTGGACGGTCATGCTTCCTGCATCGCTCTCTGGTCTCAGAAGTGTTGGCCCAAACACAATTCCCAAGCTCTGAGTGGACATAAGGTTTGTAGATGTATTGATGACAATCCTGTAAGAAAACAACAATTAGTAAACATATTACAAAAAATGTTACATAACATCTGGAAATGATGATGGCAAACTGTCTGTAAAGAACTGAACAAACTACCCTTGCAGTAGAGCTTACCCTGCACTGCGAGGGTTAAACGCTCATTTTTCTCCCTAGGATGCCAGGGGAAAAAAATACTTTTTACTTGCGTTACTTCTCCCTTCCACAGGCTCCTCCTTCCATGTGACAGTACCCTTCATCTACAGCACTCCATCTGGAAGGTGCAAATGTGACATCATCATGTACAATGCAGGACCATCAATCCTGGATCGTAAGTGAGGAGTCCAACCACAAGCTGGAGCATTAGAGAGAATCTACAAGCAAGCTGCCAGGAAAGTGAAGGAAAAGTTAAAAAAGTCCTTTTTCTTGGTACTCTAGGTATAAACAAATATTTTTCTTTGCAATGCAAGGGGAGCCCCACTACACAGGTAGTTTGTTCAGTGCTATGAGTTCAGATCTAACTGTGAATATAAAAACATGGTCTACAATGTCCAACCAGGTTGATGAAACAAACTTTTCTTTCTACCTTTCTGGTGCCCTCCATCGCTATCTCTCATGCCTTGTGAAGAGATTTTAGCCAATGGCATTTCAGAAACCTCATTACCATAATAATTAGGGACGAGTGGAGTAATTTCGGCAAAATTGATTTTGCCGTGAAATTTCCGATTTTGCCTCCGGAGAATTTTTACCGAAGCGGAAACTTTCAATTTTGCTCATTTAGCTGCTTAGACGAAAATTACTTTTAAAAAAAAATCAGGTTTTTTAAGCTGTTCAGAGGATGTGGTTTTTATGGTGTACAGATGAGTGTTTTATACGGGATTCCTTCTATTTGTATTTTCATTTCCTTTTTTGTGTGTATTTATTTGACATTTTGTATACTGTTCCTTTCAATATTTTGTTTTACTATTTTGTTCAATGTAATTTGTTCTTTCTGTGTAAAACAATCTAAAAAAAAATTTAGGCTAATGAGGAACCATTTTTAGCTTAAGAACAGCTCCACAAGAATGCTCACCAGACCATGTCCCCACAACATTTGTAGAAGGTTTGGGCTCATTAAATACGAACCAACCAGAATGTGAGAGGGTATCAGGTGAAAACTGCTGTTGTGTATTTCACAGAAGGTGTTAATCCAAAACTGCACAGGAAAACCTATTTGCTGCTTGGTGGTTATATACAATTCTAGTACAGTCGTATCAAGCAGAAGAGTGATGTTTCGGCAGGCAGTACCTGTACTGTGCCATGTCGTAGGCTTTGACTGTCCTTTTCTGATAGTCTCTAATGTGGAGGCTCTTGTGTTTTTTAAGAGGGCCGCAATAAAAGCAGGGTTTCAGTCCAGACAAGCAGGTTCAAAAGGTCCATGCGGGTTATCACTCTACAGGGACATACACATCTCTAAGCATTTTATAAAAGAGGTGAAAACAATGTGAGTCAATGGTGGCACAGCGCTATTCATTACTGTAAATGTTTTTATTGTTGCCTGAGAAAGTTCTCATTTATCCAGGTCATGGTATAGCTAGTAGTAATTAGTCATATTCAACTGGACTTGTTCTATAATATTAAACATGTTTCATAACTTATCCAAGTCACCTCCTCAGTTCTGATTAGTGTCATAAAAATATAACAATTCACACCTCCAGCCAAGTACAGCTAAGGTTTAATGCCTATGTAGGCTTCCTGATGCCATGGATTGCATTATGTAACTAGAACAGGGTGGTTCCACACCTTTTACACCATGCATCTTGTTCTTGGACAATCAACATCTGCCTTTCCATGCTATTGGAAATGGACTATCTTGTTCTTGGACAATCAACATCTGCCTTTCCATGATATTGGAAATGGATTATATGGATTATTGCACACTCTTCAGAACTGATGTAGTGGCTTGGATAAGCCATGAAACATATTCAATGTTTAAGAGCATGTCAATTAAAATGTGAGCAACTAATACTAACAAATACTGTCGGCCAGTTGGCACAGGTCAACCATCCACCCAATTAAAAAAGACAGGTGAAGATGTGTTTCCCCCTCCTTGGTTGACAGTCTGTGCTTTTGTTTCTGTGTGCAAGCCATTGTTTTAAGTTGCTGTGGTGGTTGTGGCATCTCTGGCAAATCACCACCGCAAAGGTCTCTTTGGGAATATTCTTAGCATTCCATAGTGATTGCAGGGTGTGGCAAGTCATGGGATCCATGATCATCCACTACAGCTTGGCACTAAAATAAACTGAGAGGAGCTCCATCAAGCAGCTATAGACTTTATTTTGAAAAGTTAGGCTATTTGAAAACATTCCTTGAAATTATTTGCCCACACAGCCCTTTAACAATGGGCCTGTTTCCTGATCCATTTAAAATTTGAAAACTATTGCGATGGACTTTATCTGTCAATAACAGGAACTTCGGAATCTTAAAAATGCACATGTGATGAAGGTTTACTGGCAGAGATCTGAATTGGCTAGCATTTCCCTGAAAGTATTTTGGCTTGCAGAACCTCATTTTTGATCATTATCTTTTTCAGAAAATTGTGAAATCAGTTTGATAGTTTCTTGAACGGCTACATCCAAATAACCACAATCAGAAGATACTCAGTCCTCTCCTAAAATAAAGCATTGTTTCAAGAGATGTACAAGTAACTAATCATTATTCCATTTTAGGCCACATAACTGGCTCGCTGCATATTTAATTTTAGGCAGAACTTATGAGCAAAAATAGCCTTTGATAAATAAAAGGAATTAAATGAATTGGATCATTAAGGGAGGGACATCTTAAATGTGTAACTAAAATGAAGGATAGTCGAGTAGTTGGTGCCACAATATTGATGTCTATGCCTTTAAACTTAGGCCAGCTATAGTGCTCAAAAAATCAGCATCTTGTACTTGCTACCATGGAAGAAACTAAAAGCAGCCCAATGATGCCAGCCCAGTCAAAAAAAGCTGAGTACTATGGCATTTAGTATAAAACTATATTTCTACAAAGACATGTTAT
>NW_017306408.1:497345-503518 GCF_000935625.1 Nanorana parkeri | reverse complement strand
AACATAAATAAAAACAACATGTAAACATTTCATATATAGACTCAACAAAGCTACCACTATACAGGTTCCATATACTGTGACAGTACACAGTCATGTCCAGTACATGCTTGTAATCAACAGTGGAATTTGTAGTTCCAATTTGCAGAAATTCATAGAAATAAATCTACTTCCTTGGAATATATGAAAAGATTTGTCAGTATGCCATCATATAAAAGAAGCATTGCCATCCCTATAAGGACTGCAGGAAATAAACTTGTACTACACAGCCAGCTTAGGCAACCTAATCCACCATGAACCAATGAATCTTTCAATAAAGATCTTCCTACATCTGGTATATAAAACTGGTGAAGACATCCACTGTTAAGAGCATATGCCAATTACACATAGCCATTTCTAATTTCAAAGGTCCAAGCTCAAGTAGTTAAGATCTTAGGATATTGGGGATTCAGCGTTATTGTTATATTGTACTGGAAAGGAAGTTCAGGGAAGCTGAGCTGAAAGAGTTGGTGCTGTTTGGAAACATGATGACTGTAAATTGCATTGTCAAATATTTAAATAAATACTTTGATGGGCAATATATATTTGTTTGATCTGGATTCATTACTGATAAAAAGTTTGAGAGTTTAATACTATTTCAACTACTTACAAGCTGATATTTTGTTGCAATATAAAGCGTACTATACTGAAAATCACATGGAATCATTCTACATTTCTTCATCATTCACCACTAAATTATTACCTTTTTGACTTAATGGAAATGCGTACGTGCTCTACCCCAGGTGGCTTATATCTTTCACGCACACCAATAAAACAGTACAAACTTCAAAGTTCACTAAAGTCACCCTAAACCATAAAATTTGTATAAAAGCAGAGATGCAACATAATTAAAAGACAGTATCCGCAATCTTTTTCTTCCCACAATATTTCAACCAACTTTATCAAACATTCATGAATAAATATAACATCTGGTAATACATAAACACACACACAACTCAAACTAAGCTTAAATGATGAAACTGTGAAAGTTACTGTAAGTACCACATGCATTATGTACCTATAAATACACACACATATAAGGAAATATATTAAAAACTCTTTAGTCCAGTTATGTATTTGTTTAATTATAAAACACAAATCCAGTGAAAAAAAAAAACAAAAAACATAACCCAGGTTTAGTAGAAAAAAAAGAAAATCAACTTTTGCTGCCACACTCCCGTTCTCTCCACCGCTGTGCCCAACAGTTAAGTCAGGTATACACAATACAAATTTTGGCCGGCATCCCTTGATCGGCAGATCAAAGGTGCAGATTGGAAAATTCTTGGCCGAACAGAGCTTGTAGCCAATCAGCTCCAATCTCCGTTCAGGTATACTGACAGCGGCCGGCGGCTGCTGTCAGAATACATTAGATACAGCGGGAGATTCCTCGATCAACACCCATAAGCTTGATGGGGTAATCTGTTATATTTTCTTCATTCAGCCCGCAGGTTGGGTGAGGAAAATATATGTATGTATACCCAACTTTACTCTGCTCTGTCATCCATCCCTGGTCCTTTTCCAGGTTGAATGACATGCAGCATCACTTAAGCCACTTCCTGTGAGGCCAGAGTATCACGAACATTGCCCTGGGGTGGGTCAGCACATCAGCCTGGGCTCACAGGAGGATTCTGCAGAGAATGGAATACACATGACTATATGACTGCCATTCTCTGAAGCACTCAAGACCACCCATTGCCAAAGGAAGAAGACCACAACTATATGTACAGCACACAAGGATGGTGGTGGGGTAGGCTTCCTTGGAATTGGGCTTTAAATGCATTCTAAAAATTCTGCATGCTATCAAGCTGTCAGTATCAGATGTTTCCAGTCTCTGGATAATTTAAGAGCTTGTCTTGGTGGGTTTACATTGGGTGAGAATTACCAACATGTACCAATAGGAATTCTTGCTGAAAGTCCAATAAACAGGCAAGAGCTCAGAACACCGGAAATCAAACTCATATTTGGCTGGAGTTTCACTTTATAGAAGAACTCCTGGAACAAATGTTATTAACCCTTGCAGTGGGGCCACCCTACACTGCCAGGGTTCAATGCCCATTTTTGCCTTGGGTTAAGAAAAACAATACTCTCCTGATCCTCAGAGCTGACCAGCTCTTAGGCCGGCCCCTGGAGCATCTCTTCGTCTCCACTGCAGTGTTCTAAAGTCCTGTGAGTCATCATGCCCAATACAGTGTATATGATGTGTAGACGCTTAGGGACATATCATCGCTGCAGGAGGAGGATGGGGTGAGTATAAAGTTTTTGTACCCTAGGCAAAAACAAGCAGATAACCCTTGCAGTATGGGTGTAGCCCCACTGCAAGGATTATTAAAATGTGTGCCTTTAGTTCTTCTTTTAATGCAATTAATCAGATTTAAATGTAGGGAAGTAGCTGCAGTGATGGCTATTTGGTTAATATATGTTAGCTTGCCATCATTATATGCAGCACTGTGCAGACCACCAGCTAGTGGCTTCAAATAGAAACATTGGGTGGGCCATTAAAACCAGCACACCCTTGAGCTCTTCCCTTAAAATATCCTTTGTGAGAACTGTTTTAATGTGTGTATTTTAGTTCACACTGGGGATATTTATCATCAGTAAAGTGAAAAGTGACATATTTTTTGCATTAATAATATACAATAAGGTTCACTAGCTCTATTCCAATGTAGCGCGGTTTGTTATGAAAATATAGTGAAGGTGAAGATTAAATGAAAAGGAAACAAGGGTAGCTGTATGCTACAATGTAATTACATGCAAATTGTTTTCTTGGCTGCTCCAGGTGCTGAGCTTGTAGCGGCTTTTTAGATACACAATAAGCAATTTTTTACTTTTTTGTTACTATTTATTCAGAAAATATTGTAATAACATGTTCATAAAGTACAGCTATGGTCCATCATTAAATAATATGTGGACTTAATTATCAGTGCATCTGCACCTACAATTTTCTCTTAGTCCCCCTGCAAAGTCCAATAAACACGTGTTGATCCTGCCAGTAAAGTCCACCAAATTCAGCTTCCTGTGATAGGGCGGCAACAATGCTACACTGCTTCTGAATTCAGAGCAGAGTTGCCACTCTCTCATGTAGGCTGTGTCTGCTTGCACTACAGTAGGATAAGAAGATGTTGCTGGGTTGTGACTATCAGCATAGTCATTTCTGATTTACAAGAGTTTAGCTTGTCATTCGGGACCTGGACACATATAGTCCTATCCAACACTTTCTGGATTGGCAGCAGTGCATCTGTTGCTGAAACCCTCCCACTGGGAGCTGCAGTGTCTGGGAGGAGGAACATGGTATTGAACTTATAGTCTATTAAGAGAGCAAGCATGGAGTGGTGGCTACTTAACAACACACACAGGGACCATGGGGAACAGACGTAGCCACCCTCCAGAAGGAAGGACAGTGTCAGCACCAATTCAGAGATGATTTGAGGATTTACAGCCGAGTGATACACAATTAAGATACATTTTTGTTAATAATTAGGGTACTTGAGGTACTGATTTTAGTGTCACTTAAAGCATTTTTCAAAGAATGTAAAAATAAAACTATAGTTAGCCTTTAACTTAAACCTAATACCTAACCCCTTCCTTCCTCTTAAGACAAAGTAGATTCTTATTGCCCTCCTACTGACCTATAAAAATGCCTAAAATTCCATATCTATTCTGTTTTTGTATTTCATCAAAGAATTTAGAGATGCATCACCTAGTGGCATTTTCTATAGGTAAGAATGTGTCATAAGCACCCTTACTGAATACTGTGGTAATAAAATGAATGAAAACATAATCAACATTGCAATTGTATTGTATTTAATGGATCAGGATGAGGCTAGGGTGACCTATAAGGTATTGTATTGACAAGGGAGAGCATTAAAGTACAACCACAGAGCAGCAGAATTAAGAAGGACGTACAGCATGTGTATGTGACAAGAAATATGAATACCCCTACGTACGTATATGTAAATCCAAAGTATACACAGCAACAACATTGGTTCAGATATAATTTTATTTAATTTATTTATTTTCTTTTTTCTTTGTGATAAAATGAAACAATATCATCAGTCCAGACTGCATTTATTACATTTGGAAGATCGCTCGATCTGCAATGTGTTTCCCGTATGTTTTAATTCACTGGAATTGTGTTTATCACTTTGTTTTGACAGAGAAACAAGGGTGACATAACTGGGCCAATTTTATATAAACATGAGAACAAACATTTACTAATAAAGATATGCTCCAAAGAAATTGCAGTAGTTGATACTGTAGATGAGCCTGTCTCAGTCAGGGTTCCATGGGGTTCCTTTATAGATCAGCAGTGAGCAATGGCGGATAGATTTCCCACCTGAACCTGATAAGGGGCCCTGTGCGGCCCCCAAAAGTGCTTGATTGTATGAGAAGAATCTTCAATAAATTAACACTTTGTGATCCTGAAAGGATTTTGGTGTGCTGGTGACATCTCTATACGTTTGTAGATCTCCCACCTGTTGGTGATTGCATAGTTCCAGTTTGGATATGATACTCAGCAGGGGGCCACTTCATTGACACCAAGGTAACAGGTAATTCGTTCTCAATGACTATCAATGTATGATGATACCTCCCCTACTATACACAAATGTAAGAGAACACCTCCCCTAATGTCCTCATGCCACCAATGTAAGGGCACACCTCTCCTACTGACCACCAGTGTATAGGGATACCTCTCCTACTGACCACCAGTGTATAGGGATACCTCTCCAACTGGCCTTCAATGTAAGGGGACACTTCTCCAACTGCACAGCAAAGTAATGGAACACCTGTACTACTGACCAACAATGTAAGGAGACACCTCTCCAACTGACCAACAATGTAAGAGGACATCTCTCCTACTGACCACCAATGTAAGGGGACCCCACTACTACTGACCACCAATGTAAGGGGACATCTCTACTACTGACCACCAATGTAAGGGGACACCTCTCCTACTGACCACCAATGAATGGGGACACCTCTCCAACTGACCACCAATGTAAGGGGACACCTCTCCAACTGACCACCAATGTAAGGGGACACCTCCCCAACTGACCAACAATGTAAGAGGACATCTCTCCTACTGACCACCAATGTAAGGGGACCCCACTACTACTGACCACCAATGTAAGGGGACATCTCTACTACTGACCACCAATGTAAGGGGACATCTCTACTACTGACCACCAATGTAAGGAGACACCTCTCCAACTGACCAACAATGTAAGGAGACACCTCTCCAACTGACCAACAATGTAAGAGGACATCTCTCCTACTGACCACCAATGTAAGGGGACCACTCTACTACTGGCCACCAACGTAAGGGGACATCTCTACTGCTGACCACCAATGTAAGGGGACATCTCTCCTACTGACCACCAATGTAAGGGGACATCTCTCCTACTGACCACCAATGTAAGGGGACATCTCTCCTACTGACCACCAATGTAAGGGGACATCTCTACTACTGACCACCAATGTAAGGAGACACCTCTCCAACTGACCAACAATGTAAGGAGACACCTCTCCAACTGACCAACAATGTAAGAGGACATCTCTCCTACTGACCACCATTGTAAGGGGACAACTCTACTACTGGCCACCAACGTAAGGGGACATCTCTACTGCTGACCACCAATGTAAGGGGACATCTCTCCTACTGACCACCAATGTAAGGGTACATCTCTCCTACTGACCACCAATGTAAGGGTACAGCTCTTCTACTGACCACCAATGTAAAGGAGAACCACTTCTACTAACCAGTTTTTTCATTGGCTAAATTCGACAGTGCACAAAATCATGCAACAAGACTCTCCTGAACCTGACTGCAAGGGATTACATGCACCTACATCAACCTTATATTAAAGAGGAACAACAAGATTTTAAAAAGACTAACCCCTGCAGTGGGGCTACCACATCACAGCAAAGGTCAACTGCCTGTTTTGTTCTAGCAGCGCAAATAAAGAACATATGCTCGCCTGATCATCGCCCCTCCCCGACAGCTAGACTGGTTTCCGCAGCCCCCTCTTCCCTGGGCTCCGGCAGTCTAGGGCTACTGACGTCATCACATCTCATGCAGGATCATTGACCTGCATTAGATATGAGGACACAGAGGGACATTTCACAGCCAGAGTGGGGGG
>NW_017306408.1:452480-497230 GCF_000935625.1 Nanorana parkeri | reverse complement strand
GGAAGCCAGAGGGGGGGGGGGGGGGGCAGAGGGGAGCACTGACTGCCACAGGACTGAGGATCGAGTGAGCATATATTCTTTATTCTGGCCCCTAGATCATAAGGAGCAGTTAACCCTTGCAGTGCAGGGTTAGCCCGACTGCAAGAGTTTGTTTTAAAAAGAACTGGAGTTCTTCTTTAAACTGAGAGGACTTCCTGACACTGACAGTGATTCCTCAATAGAGCTAGCATTTCATGGATTGATATTACTGGCTGCCTGGTGCTGTTTTTAACCTTTGGCGGGCAGGAGATTAGCCTGCCACCTTTTATCCTCTTTTTGTGTATGTTCCTGAGCCCTTCAACTCTGCCTGCATCAATACATTTCTCATGAATTTTCAAATACGTAGCCGGGACATCTTTACCATGAAATATTCCTGTACATCCAGAATGTCTCACGCCTCGACGTTCATATCTCTCCCTGAACACAGATTTGTCAAATCCACTCAGACAGGTTGTGTAAAGATACAGATGTTACCGGATGAGGAACCAAATTGTACGAGAATTACACCCTGGGAAGAGAGATAAATGACTGCAAGTAGATTGTGCCAATAACGTTCATCGTCCTTTATCTGTAAGTGGCTGGACAACTAGTGGCACATCTCTAGTTTGTTAAATGTGATGAAATGCATGGTAATCTTATGTAGGAAGGACAGTCTGATAACGAGCAGCCCACTCCTGCTTTGGGCTTGATGCAGCTGTTGGATCATCTACATGGAGCTGCGATTTTGAAATTGAGGATTGTCTATAAGTAATTTAAAGGGCAACAAGAAAAAAAAAACGATAAGTCAACTGTTGTCCAGGTAAAATGGCAGGTGCGCTAAAGTCAGAGGAGGTTAGACATGTTGTGTTTTGTTTTTCGGGATTCGGGTCTGAAAGTCAATTCATTTCGGCATTCAGATTCGGACGAATCCCAAATTTTTGTTCATTTCCGATGAGTTAAACAAGAACTATGGGGTAAGTGTTTTTCCCCATAGTTCTCCCAAGGGTCATAGGAGGACACAAACTAGCGTCCTTCTGTGACCCAAAGCTCAGTATATCGCGAGCTACAGCTCCCGGTATACTGAGACCGCCGCAGCCGGGACGGATCCTGACGATGCTGTCGAGATCCACCCAACTGCATGATTGACAGCTGCCTCTGCCTATCTAGAGGCAGGGTCAGCTGTACCCGCCCCCTCCCCCGTCCGTTCCGCCAGTCAGCGCTGGAGGATCGGAGCGGGGAGGGGGGGAATCCTTGCAGGGAGCCGTGAGTGACAGTCAAGAATCTCTGAAAGGACATGATCAAGAAGTGAGCGAGCGACAGTATGTGTTCGCTCACTTCCCAATCTTTTGAGCTCACCTCATAGTTCTCCTTTAAAAACAATAATTATGTTGCAGAAAAGTGACATAAAATGTTAGGGTTTTTTTTCTTTTGAACTCTTGACAGTCCACAGAAACAATAAAAAAAAACAACAGCGTGCAATTTCCTTCGGGAATTTATACCAGGCCCTGTAGGTCTTCAGGCTTTGGTATGTCCCTCCACATCCTCACGTCTAATGCAAGTGAGTGAACCTGCATTAGACTTGGCAGCGTCATCGGGACTTTGACCACCGAAGCCTGGGGAGAAGGGGCTGTGAGGACCAGTCTGGCAGCCAGGCAGGACTGAGGATCAGATACGTATATCTTCTTTAATCCATCCCCTACACCAAATTGAGCAGTTAGCCCCACTAGAAGGGTTAATTTGGTTAATTTCTGGAGTTCTTCTTTAAGCGATCATTTGGGACCAACAATATAAGAGGCCAGACTCCAATCACCATCTGCAATCTACATTTTTAAGGTTTAACTCCTGAGTTTGGTGTCACTTTAACCTGTTTTTGAAATATTGAATTCATCATATGCAGGCCATGGGCTAGAACACCACTATAAAGGAAAAATGATCCCCAAATGTGAAGATGGGGTAGATGGGAAGAAATGGACACTTATTTTTCCAATCATAAACATTTTGGATCACTTGATCCAGTTCTGTACACCAGCAGATCCGTTTTTCTGTGTTGATAATTCATTGCTTATAGTTTTTGGTTTATATCATTTTTTAATAGAACAGTTTTTATTGTGTAACAACAAAACATTCAGTACTTGCAGGTTTCTAATCCAGCTGTTGTTTAGAGGCAGTAAGGAAGAAAAGGTTGTTTTAATGACTTGTTTGGGTTACTTTAAGCCTAAGGACTTTCATTATCTTCCACAAATTTCAAGTAATGAAAATGATCCGTAAAATATCAAGCCCTCCTATCGTTACAAAATATGCAAGTCCTAGAAACAAGAAACAAACACAAATTTAAGGTTGAAAAATAGCATAGGAAGTGGACGAAAATCTTTATATATAAAGTGATTGATATCAATAGAGGGAAACAAATTCCTCCAGAACTAGTTCTTGTCAGGTCTAAAAAAACAACCCAATTATCCATTGGGCTGATGTCTCCACGCTTAGACTGTGGTTACATAACAGTTCTGCTAGGCCTGACCGTGTTTATAAATCAAATTAATTTCTCTAGTAAACATTGTTAGAAAATGTTATCATCAGTAAAGGAATTTAGTGCGTGTAGAAGTCTGGCTTTTGTGGATGTTAGGAGTCCATTTATAAGCAATTTGCATTGCCATTTGCCCTGCCAATCCCTGTAAACATTAGTTCTGTGTGAATGGAGGCAAACATGAACGTTCTTAGTTTATTTTCTTTTCAAGTCAAATGTAAAATCAGGAAAATACCACATTGTGGCCACTAGATGGAGCCAAGGAGCATAGGTAATAAGTATTAATTTCCTATACTCCTCGGCTCCATCTCGGGGCTATAATGTGGTATTTTCCTGATTTTACATTCAACTTAAAGTGAAAATAAACCATCACTTTTTTTTTCACTTTTCATGGTTATGAGGGCCAAACTTACTTGAGCAGACTTTTGTTTCATTCAACTTTTTTTTATTTCCTCCTACTCTATCCCCCAGTCCCACAGCCATAGTTTAAAAGATGACAGAAGGAGCTTATGGCTTCTTTGCCCTCAGTACCCTCCCCAGGACCAGGGTGTTCAGGGGAAAGCCGAGTATCTTCCTTGCAACGGGAGAGAATATGAGCAACCACAGGTAAATGTGTGTGTGTGGGGAGGTTAGGGGTCGGGGGTTATGGAAAAGTACTGGGCATTTTTTTACCATAATGCATTAATACTTTTAAAATGACCCAAAGCTCCCAAAGTATAAAGCGAGTTATTGCCCGCTACATACTGAGTGCGCCGCAGCGAGGACGGATCCCGACAATACTGCCGAGATACTGCCGAGATCCACCCAGCTGTGTGAGGCAGAGACAGCTGTGCCTGCCCCCTTCTCCTTCATTCCTCCACTCAGAACTGGAGAATCGGAGAGGGGAGGGGGGAATCCCTGTGGGGAGCGGTGACTGACAGTCACCGCTCACTGCAGGAAGACGATCGGGAAGTGTGCGGATCGGTGCATGTTTCTGCTCACTTCCCGATCGATTGAGCTGAACCGTGACAGCTTATTTGTCACAGGTCGGCTCGAACTATGAGGATGAGTGGAAATCACTCACCTCATAGTTCTTCTTTAAGGTCATTGTATAGTACAGGGGTAGGCAACCTTGGTAATCCAGCTTTGGTGAATCTACAAATCCCATTATACCTCTGCCTCTGGGAGTCACAACACTGTGTATCATAAACATTTGCCATATTTTTTCTTGATATAAAATACTATTTTCACTTAGAGCTTCTTTACATTAAATGCATTTTTAAACACATCCCGAACACATACGCAATAAAAAAAAGTTAAGTTAACGTAGATAAGATCCCACCATTGTGCATTCAAGAAGAGTACAGCATGCTGAATTGTTTAGCATCGCAATGCACTTAAATGCACGCGCACACACCACAACACATGTAAATGAGGCTTTAGGGACCGGAGTAGCAGCCAGCTGGCTCCACTGTTCGGGTGAGTATAACTTTTTTTTTTTAAGACAAAAATGAGCACTTAACCCTTGCAGTGCGGAGGTAGCCCCACTGCATGGGTTAAGAACACTATTACCCAGAGTTCTGCTTTAAATATAGTCCTGTTTATCGAATCTGCTTTGTGTGCACCAAAGTTTACAAAACCAATTACCTTGTGAGAGTAACGGTAATGATGACATCATCACCGTGGGCATAGCTTTTGCAGAGAGAAAATATGTGGGAGGGGCCCAGAAGGCCCCACCTACTACAGGCTGCCTGCAAAAAAAACTATATAGGGCAGATCGAATGGGACATTAGGAAAGTACCCAATTATGGTCGCGAGATGGAGCTGTGGAGCACTGGGAATATACAGTATATGTACATTGCATTCTCCTCAGCTCCATCTGCTGGCCATACTGGGGTAGTCTCCGAATGTTACATACAACCTGAAAAGAAAATATACTGATATTGTTTGGTATTGCCTCTAATCACACAGAATGAACATTCACAGAGAATCACAGGGCCATTGTTTATGAACAGACGCCCAATATTCAAGTATTTAGACTTGCTCACCCTGGAGTTCAGCTTTAAATGGTTGTATTTCACTGTCACTTTTAAACAGTCCGGGTCTCTTCCGTAAGACGTGCCATCCCTCCAATGATCCTGACACTCTCTACAGTTGCAGAAACATGATATTATTCATGTTTGGAATAAACCAAAAAAAATAATAATAAAAGGTCACATTGAATGTTGAATTGAAATGTCACTCACGGTTTAAAACCACATTGTTCACAGCGACTGTAAAGTGGAGATGTGACGGACGGCATTTCAAATCAGCGTAAGGCTAATGCTGATATAATTTTGATTTAAGCGCAAATAGGGGAAAACAGACGCTGTCATATTGTAGAAGTCACTCGGCGTGCATGTGCGAAGCACTTCCACCCCAGCCAGAGAGGAACATCTCCATCCAGTCCAAAAATGACTGATGGAATTACAGTCAAGACACAATTGAATCCTGTCAGGACAAAATGATAAGTGTGAAAAACCAAATGAAATAAAGTGTGATGGATTAAGCCAAAAAAAAAAAGCTGAAACCAACCGGGCTAACACGACGAGGATGACGGCACAGTCCGATTGGCCAAAAAAATAAAAAATAAATAACGATGAAAGAATCCCTCAATATTACATCAAAATCCTGGTTGTTCTCAGGGCTTTACGGAAGATTGGACACATCTGACATCCATATGGAAGTGAAACTTTAGCAGATTTGTATCATTTATAAGTGAATAAAACATCTATCATTTTATTTGAATAACAAATTAATTTTTGAGGACCCCATTCACACCAGCCACTAGACATGTGCGCCGGCACAAAATGTGTTTTGGTTCGGATTTTTCGATATTTTCGTTTTCACTTCAATGGGCTGCCCTATGCTGGTGCGTAACAAAAATGGCAGAATGTGCAGTGGCGTCACAAGGGGGTGCGGGGGTGCATCTGCATCCAGGTGAAACCATTGGAGGGGTGCCACCAAAAAGTCGGGCACTCGGTCATGGACTGAGAGCCTGACAGTGCCAGGAGAGAGGAGGGGACCGGCGGCATACTTCATCCCGCCGGGTGAACGTCCCCTCCTCCCTCTGCAGCCGGAAGGCTCAATCAGATGGCAGCGTCATGGAGGGGTGTCACCCGGTCTTCGCTCCGGGTGACACCCGGTCTCAGGACGCCCCTGAGAACATGCCATGTGTTTGTACGCGCTGCAGATGTGAATGGGGCCTTAAAGTGCAACCCGAAGCCAAAACGTTTTTTGTTGTTTTGGATACAGTGAAGAGGGATTACAACACTTGTCAGGTTTTTATTGCAGTCTTTGTCCCCACTGAAAGGGTTAATAACATTTCTCTAATCAGAGTTCTTTAATGAATAAAACTGCCCATCGGATCCTGTCACCTCTTCTGTCTTTTTTCAGAGGCAAAAAAAACTTGCAGAGTGAATTGTACATAATAATAATAATCATAATAATAATAATAATAATACAATAATCACAATAATAACTGATTTTGTTTTTCACGTATTATTCCTGCATATTGTATCTCTCTAGTTAAATTGTAGTTGGACCTTTGTATAAAAAAAACAAGCTTTCCACCCAACATTCGCCCACCGCTGCTTCTCTTCAAATTAAAACAAATTCTGTTGATTTATTCAGGGAAATATTATGTTTGTTTTAAGGCTCCTCCGATACAGAAGGATGTAACGGGCCAATGTTGCTTTGATTCATACTTCACAAACCAATACATACAAGACTGCAACCGAAAAAAATAAAATATCATTTGTAAAATAAATTATATTAAATTGTCTAATTGATTCCAGGCAGGGACCAGAAGATGCAGGTGGCGAACAGCTAATGAAAGTCTATAAATCAAATATGACGTCCCTGAGTCCTGCTTTCTTTATTTAAAAGCCTTTACCTACTCTCCAGCAAAGCCATTGATCTGTACAAGGCCTATCAACACTTAGGACTGGCTGGGAAAACCAGATTTTTTTTTTTTTTTTTTTGCACACTGAAGGGATACATTTAATCCAATTTGACAGGCAATGCCAAAGATGCCACTGGTAATTAATTAGCACGTAATTTAGACGGCAGAACAACAGGATATAGGAATCAGTATTCCGTGCCATTTCCCCTTAGGCTTTGTGTTATGAGGGTCAGGACTATGTCTGTCGTGTTGAAGGTCAGCAAATCAATTGGCAGCGTGCCATGACACTGGACGTTCCGTGATACATATCCTTCACCCGCCTAACTGCCTCTGGCATTCGCTGCCTGGATCGAGAATGGAGAACGCAATTCTTTTTTTTTCCCCTTCTTCTTCTTTTGCTGGAGAATTGTACATTACGTTCTTGAGTGATTCGGCGGAGGTAGGAGTTCAACTTGCGTAGCACTCACTTGTCACGAGGCAGACTTGTCTACGCTACATTCCAGAAGCATCAAGACACACTTTTCATTTCACAAGGCACCAGGGCATGTTATAGCCAAGTCGAACAAGCTGCATTTATATGTTTATATAGATTTTATGACACCTAGGACCAAGTAGAGCAAGATCGCTGCCTTTGATCTGGATTAAGTACTGTTGGTATAAACACTCAGTATTTTCTTACCCTCCGTTCACCCCACACCAGCAAGAATGGGCCAGTTCCAATGGCCTTTTGGAGCAGGCAAACTCTGGGGATAAAATAAAAGGCCTTATTTCAACCACCCCGGGGTTAGTTCTGCTGTAGGGTTTGGGGTTATGTATTTATTACAGGTATTTATATAGCACAGTTTACACAGCTCTTTACATACTGCACATTCATATCAGTCCCTGTCCTCAAAGAGCTTTTAGTCTAAGGTCCCTATCTGAAATATACGAGGGCCAATTGAGACAAAAGCCAATTAACCTACCAGCATGTCTTTGGAGTGCAAGAGGAAGACAGAGAACTCCACACCAGCACAGGAAGAACATGCAAACTTCATGCTGATGGTGTACTGGCTGGGACCCCAGTGCTACAAGGCAGAAGTGCTAACCACTAGGGATGCACCAATACCGATACTAGTACCCGTATCGGTGCCAATACCGAGTATTTGGGCGAGTACTCGTACTCACCCAAATGCTCCGATTCCTTCAATGATACCGGAACTTCCGGTCAAAGGAAGATTTCCTCTGACCGGCAGTTCCATAGGGGAACATGGAGCCAGCTTTCAATGTGATCAGGAAGCTAAGCAGCGAGTAAAGCCAATCAGCTTCCTGATTGGCCGGGAATCCCGCTCCATGCCAGCGGAAGCACCGTTATCGGTACTCAGTATCGTCGAGCAAAATATCAGTACTCGTATCCGAAAAAACGGTATCGTGCATCCCTACTAACCACTATACCAAAGTGCTGCCCAACACCATGCAGATAGTGTCTCAAACCAGTGAACCCCAGTGCTACAAGGGAGAAGTGCTAACCCCTAAGACACTGTGCTGCCCATGCTAGGGCTGAGGGTTACATTTAAGTTAGGTGTGGAAAATTATAATTGTGTCTTGTAAAAAATAAATCCAAGAAACTGGACTTGACGTATTTTTCTTGGAGATGTTTCACAGGTCATCCGACTAGATTTCTCAATTCAGAAAGCTAGTCGAATGACCAGCAAAATGTCTTTAAAGGAGAACTATGGGGTCAGTGTTTTTCCCCATAGTTGTCCTTAGGGTAACGGGAGGACACAAACTAGCGTCCTCCCGTTACCCAAAGCTCAGTATACGGCGAGGTATAGCTCACGGTATACTGAGACGCAGCAGCCGGAGCGGATCCCGACTTAGACGACGGGATCCGCCCAGCTGCATGAGTGACAGCTGGCTCTGCCTATCTAGAGGCAGAGCCAGCTGTACCCGCCCCCTCCTGCGTCCATTCCGCCAGTCAGCGCTGGCAGATCAGAGCGGGGAGAGGGGAATCCAGCCCCTCCCCCTGTCACGGCAGAGAGCCGTGACAGGATCGAGAGGTGAGCGAACCCGGTATGTGTTTGCTCACCTCCCGATCTACTGAGCACTCACCTCATAGTTCTCCTTTAACTAAAATACTGCAAGTCCCATATTCTATTAGCAGCCAGATTGACTATTGTACGCCATTGAGCTTAGACTCCCCAAATCTTTCTGAAACATTTGGTATAGTTAATTTACACCGTCAATATGAAAAAATAATGCCTTTTAAAGATGGTTCTGTAAACGGGTTTTATAATGATTGGAAATCCTGGGATTCCTAACTTCAACTTCTCTACTTACTACTACATTGTATATACAGTATATCCATTTCTACTTGGCCCCTGTGTTTTTCTGTTTCCCACTCTGTGGTTCTTTCTCTATTATATTCCACTTTATTCCATATGTTTGATTTATGGATGACCTATTGTATTCATATGGTAGTTTCAACTTCTGTGTCTTGAGTATTGCTGTATCTTTCTTTGTTGTCTTTAAAATGTGTTAATAAAAATGTATTGAAAGAAAAAATACAGCAGGTCCAGTTACCTTGATTTATCTCTTACAGCTGTACCATGACCTGTATGAATGAGAATCTTCACAGAGATCATTGTGGCAGTAATATGTTCCCTGTGTTTAAGCATTACTGTTAAAGTGGGCCTAGCTTCAGATTAGGGATGCACCAATACTGAGTGCTGATATTTTATTTTGGTACTCGCCGATACCTAATACCCATACCAGAAGTCCTATTAAGGAAGCCAGGTGGCATAATGACTCACCACCTGGTTTCCTGATTGGCTGGGAAACCGGCTCCATGCTCTCTCATCATGAGGTGACGAGGGAGCATGAAGACGGCTTCCCGGCCAATCAGATAGGCGGGCACCATGAATGATGCCCGGCCAGCTTCCTGACCAATCAGGAAACCGGGCAGAGAGTCATTGCACGCTGACCGGCTTCCTGATTGGCCGGGAAGCCGGCTCCATGCTCCCTCGTCACAAGTGACGAGGGAGCATGGAGCCGGCTTCCCGGCCAATCAGGAAGCCAGGCAGCGTGTAATAACTCACAGCCCGGCTTCCTGATACCGGAAGCTCAGTTATCGGGCTAGACATTGGAGCATATGGGCGAGTAGGAGTACTCGCCGCCTAGCTTCCTGATCGCTCGGGACACTGGCTCCATGTTCCCCTACGGCACTGCCAGTCAGAGGAAATCTTCCACTGACCGGAAGTTTCGGTATCGACCTTTCCTAAGTAAATGAAAAATTAATAAGCTACTGTAGTGGTCTGTCATAGACTCTGCAGCAAAGAAGTAGGTAATTGGGTCCCCCATAACTCCTGGACCATAGAATCTGTATGAACAGCTATGGCTGTATTTTCACCCTTTGCCCTTATGACAGCGGTGTCTGAATAACTAGCTATGGATAAGCCTTACATTTTAGTCCTTATTAAAGTGAATGTAAAGCCAAAACCTTTATTTTTAGTTTGATTATGGAAGGGTTATAACCCTTATCAGGTAATTTTCCCTCCCTGTGTCCCCCTGGGGAAATTTCCCTTCACTTCCTGTCCTGCAGATGCAACAGTAAATGAGAGAAAATATCTCCAAAAATAACAGAATTCCCATTTCGGAGAGTCATCACATAAACAGACATGCTCTTTGGAGGAATTTTTCTAACCATTTGCTCCGGTGACAACTTTTGTCTTTGTGACAAAAGAGGGGTAAATCTCCGCAGCGCTGACAATGGCACCAATACAGACTTAAGAAACGATCTAACCCTTCCCTACTCTATCTAAAAAAACACAAAAAAACCTTTACATGCACTTTAAAGTGATATTAAAATTAAAAGGATTTTTGGCTATTTCAATTCTGGTTAAATCCATTACGATGGATGCTGCTCTTTGATGTTTAAAAATTATATCTTCCTTCACAATCAGCTGGTCCTCTGAGCACTGGTCCTGATATTCTGTTTTAGGGTGGCTCCTTTCCCTTGCAGGGTCCTATGGAGCCACCCTAGTAAGCTGTGTGTGTCTCCAAAACACACAGGTACAGCAGGGCAAGATATTCCCCTGCTCTCCTCTCCTCCTTTCTCCCTTCTTCATACTAGTAGATGGGCGGCTGCTCTGTCCCTTGTGATCTTGTACTGGACATGAGGTTTAGGAAAGCCGAACTGAGAGAGTTGGAGGTGTTCAGAAACATGATGAATACCAGTGCTTGGGCAAAATGTAAAGAAATACTCTGTTGGCCAATGTATATTTGATTGATCTGGGTTCATTATTGAAAAAAAGTTTGAGAGTTTAATACCACTTTAATTACAAATTGTCATCGCACATAATTAAAATATTGTACTTACCTCCACTGACTTTCTGCAGCTATCACGCCGAATTGTATTCTTTAAACTTGAGCAGGAATCGAAACGTGAGACCATCTGATTAGTCAATCGCAGCGAGCGCACGCCGCAGTAATGAATGATGGGATATTTGTTATACATTCTCCCTGATATTTAAAACATCGTATGCAAATTATGTTTTTGTTACAGGAGGGGGAATTCCTGCCTTTGACTTCAATTGTGCTTATGTCTATGGCATAGTAGTTATAATAATCATATCAAACAAGCATAGCCTGAATCAAATTGTGAATATTTTAAAATGCTGGATGAGGACAGCAAAAATAAACACCAGATCCCTCTGTTCTCTGGGATAAGAAGGTAGAACGAAAAAAAAAAAAAGAAGAAAATCGCTCTGCTTGACCGCATTCTCATAATCCGCATACATAAGTGCTTATTGAATCCAGGAGAAGTAGACAAGGGGAGGACTGCTGGCTCCACGCAGTAATACTGAATGCCACAACAAAGCAAAGGCACTTTCCTCGCCATGTCTCTTGACAGACTATTTCAAACATTGGCTTTTGTTTCATCTGACGTCCCATATTTTCATGTAACTCTGGTTCTTACCTGTTCCGCTTAAACTGTGCAAATAAACTCTGTGGAAAGTCAGATAAACTTTACACGTTTTTCACATTTCGTTCCTGAATACTCAAGTATTGCTAGTTATTTATATATTTGCTACATTACTCCGTTTTGTTTTTTTTATACATCTATATATATATATTAGTGTAATTAGTGTACACAAACCCCACTTAAACTAATCTACACATTTTTTTTTTAACAAAATGTATCCAACTGCCCAAATTCTTACCTGGATCCATGGTCATGTGACTGCCTGGGTCCCTAGACTTTAGTAGTACTAAAATCTCAATCCTTTTTCAATAATGAATCCAGATCAAACAAATATATATTGACCAGCAAAGTATTTCTTTACAGTTTTGCCCAAGCCCTTACACTTCTTATGTTTCCAAGCAGCTCCAACTCTCTCAATTCAGCTTCCCTAAACTTCCTGTCCAGTACAAGACCGCAAGGGAGAGCTCAGTCTCTAGCAGTTGTCCATCTACTAGCTTTGAGTAGGAAGTAGCGGGGGCCAGGAAATCTGGAACTTCCAGATACGGGGGAAATGTAGCAGCCTCGTACGATGCATTGATTGGTGTAGCAGTCAATTGCTTGGCTTGATTATTGTCAAATGATGGAGTTCTGACAAAAGAGGACATTGTGTTTTCTTGTGGTGGCAGCGATAGAGGAAGAAGTAGCAGACAAGCACTGGAAAGGTAAGTATAAAGCGGTCAGGTGTGGGCTTTATAAAGACACTCTCAATATGCCCTGAATGGGTAAGGCAACAGTGTATCTTTAAAGTGACACTAAACTCAGGAGTTAAATCTTAAAAATGCATTCAAGTACCTCAACTGTGAACAAAAATGTATCTTATTTCTGTATCACTCTGGTGTAGATCCTCAAATCATCTCTGAATCCATGCTGACACTGTGCTTCCTTCTGGAGGGGGGTTACTTTTGTTCCCCATGGTCCCTGTGTGTTATAAAGTAGTCACAGCTCCAAAACCACAATACAAATTAGTAAACTAAACATGAGATTGTAGTCCATCAGGGGAGCAATTCTGGAGCCATATTTTTTTTATAACACACACAAGGACCATGGGCAACAAAAGTAGCCCCTCTCCAAAAGGAAGGACAGTGTCAGCACCAATTCAGAGATGATTTGAGGATCTAAAGTCGAATGATACACAAATAAGATACATTTTTGTTGATAATTAAGATACCTGAATGCATTTGTAAGATTTAACTCCTGAGTTTAGTGTCACTAGTAGTAGTTTCACCTCCATTGCTAGATTATGATGCAAAAAGATAGGAGACCAAACTATGTCAGATTGGGAAATGATCCAAATCATCCCACTCTATGAATCAAGGCAAGTTCTGAAAGAACTTCATAAGAAGATATGAATCTGGTGTACTGAGGCTGTATAGACCCATATTGTTTTTATAGTAGACTTTAGAGGCAGAGTAGGTGGTCTGATCTCCTTTGTAAATCTCAAGTCAATGACATATTGTGTCACAGCCTGAACTAATAACAGACATTTAGACGCATGGTGTCCTCCTTGTGAGTTATTAGTGGAAAAAAAATACATCTTGGAGGAAGGAATCATTAAATAATTTTTCGTCACTTCAACATGTGCTGTCCAGAGCCGGCCCTTCTCGAGCAGAAACAGGGAACAAACATTTCATATTCACAGATGCTCCTAATTTGGTGTGGTTTGGAGTGTAATTTAGATCAAAAAGTTTCATGTAAATGAGTCAGGATTTCTTAATTAGGTGCTTACAGAGACAAAAAAAAAAAAATTGGACCACATCAGTAGGTGTGGGTGTGGCGCCCACAATTTTGGAGCCTTTCCTTTTGGGTACTGTTCAATATTGTTCAGGCAAGGTTTCCATTTTTTTTTTTCGAAGCACAATAATAAATCCGCAGATGGTACAGACAGAACGACGCTACTTCAGAGGAACGACATAAAATGCTGTCTCTTTGGCAAGTGGCTCCAAGTAGGTCACTCTGTTGTGAGTTAGCAGTTTCTTGTATTTGGCTGCCAATTTTTTGTTCCTATTAGAAGTGGGGTGCGTTCCAGTCTATGATCTGCTCCTTCATTTTTCCAAGTGGTATTTGTTTATAAAGATTCACAGATTTTTTATTTTTTTTCCGGAGCAGGCCAATATACTGTCACAATAATAATTATGAAGCTTGCATCCCTAGAGATGTCTTTTAATTGCAAGATTAAATTATACATTGTTTTTGCTTTGCACAGATGATGACGTTTTAAATTCAATCTTAGGACTGGTACTCGTAATGCTTTTTTAAAGTGTTTACTTTGGTATCCCAACATGCAAACAGAAAAAAAGATGGCAAAATGCAAATAGTGCAGAAGTAAACGTTTCATGAAAAAACAGTTAGTGGAAATGTAATATCTAAAGGAGGGTTAAATACGATTTAGAAATCAACACGAATTCAACACGAAGTAAACATCACATTTTCTACAATTTAGTTTTTTTAGGAACCTTCCACTGATTGATTTAAAAAAAAAGTCAAGACAAATCTTAGTATGCGAGGTAACAAGTGTTATAACAGACTTGTTGTGCTTAAATCACTCAGAACAATGCATGTAAAAAAACTCTGCAAAGAGAAATTAAACTCTAAGTAAAAACAAATTACAGTAAAAAAAATGTTTAAATAATCCCCAAATGAGACAGGCTGCATGTTGCCAGTCAATAGCAAAAAAAATTAAGTTCAAATGAGATGAATCACAAGAAAATGTTCAGTGAAAAAAAAAAGAGAGAGAGAGGAGTTGATTTTATTTAAATCAGCTGACCAAGTAGATGCAAGATTTTTACAAACTGAACAAGCCAATGAGCCAGATGCTGCAGTTCGAAGAATCTTTTTTTGCATGTGTGTACGCAAAAGTAGACAAGTAGACATCTGGGTTCAGCAATTTTCATTCAAAAAAGAAGCTGACGGGGATCAATGTGTGAGCCACCTTCCTTGCCACTCTCTTCTTCTAATTGTAAAGAATGAAAAATAGATGCCTAATGGCTGAAGGAAAACCTATAATTTGTTTGGAAAAAGACCAAGCATATTTTTTAAGGAAATAAGTATACTGTGCTGGTTTTTTCTTTCAATTTAATGACTATTCAAAATTCTTTTTTTTTTGTTTTGTTCCTATTTTAATTTCTTTTGGAAAGTAATATGAGATGGCCCCCGGGTGGACACAGATGGTTAATACCCTGTTGCTGTAAAATAAATAAGGGCAAGTTCTGAATCTTCAAATGACATGTTTTCTGAATATGGCCAGAAGAACGATCACAAATATGGCCAGGAGAACAATTTCAAATGTCTTTACATTGGTAATGGCAGCAGGATGCATTATGCATATTGATTGTTGTGATAAATAAACCTTGAGAGTTTCAAAACTCATCAAAGCTAGAAAAAAGAATTAGTACATTGAAAATATTTGTACCTTAAAATACATTTGTTTTGCCTATTATTATTATTATACAGAATTTATATTGCGCCCACCGCACTTTTCAATACAATGCCTATTTAACATCAATTTGTAAACGTAATTATAATTTTGTATCTTTGTAAAATGAAATATAAAAACTCATTTCGCACAACTGCATTGTATACAAGAAGATAAGACTATCGGGGCTATTCACTAAGCTGCCGAGGGCAGCCGTGTCAACAACCGACCCCAAGTGAAGTGAGCCGAACACTGTTCGGCTATTCACTTCAGGCTTGTACGGCTGATTTCAGCCGTATATCGGCTGAAATCAGCCGTACATCGGCTTGTTTTGCATGACTTCGGGTCGGCCGAACATGTTCAGCATGTTCGGCCGACCCGAAGTGCAGAAGGAGTTCGACTCAGCCGATCCAACATCTGGATCGGCTAAGCCGAACCTCCGGCAGGCTACTCACTGCTGTTCGGCCTATTCTTATATATGCCTTACAGCAGTGAGTGAATAGCCGAATGCCACTGAGCGGCATTCGGCTTGGCTGTTCTGCTCGGTCCCTCAGAGGGACCGAGCAGAACAGAAAAATTGTTTTAAAAGTTTTAAAAAGTAAATAGAAAACGATTGTGCGGAGCTAGCAGTGACAGCTAGCTCCGCCCAATAGTTTTCTAGAAAAAAAAATTATCCCGAGCGCTCTGGAAGCCTTCCGCTCCCGGCCGCCCAGGAGAGGAACACTGATTTTTCTTTTTTTTTCTTTATTCTGACAGCCGTGTCAGAATAGAAAAAAAAAACCAACCTCTCACATGTTTCACCTGTAGGCTTATTCATATACCACCAACAAGATCTGACCAATGGACATGATCATAGTGTAATTGTTACAATGTATACAGATCTGTGTACAAGTACAAATCCTTATCAGGGTTATTCACTAAAGGGTGAAGAGTTTGGAGAAGGCAAGAGAAGTGAACAATCTAGGCCAAAATAGCAGATTTGGAAGAATTCTCCAATTCAACTCCTTTTCCAAATCAGCTATTTTGCCTAGATTGTTCACTTCTCCTGCCTTCTCCAAACTCTTCACCCTTTAGTGAATAACCCTGTATATCTCCATCATGAACTAACCACTACACATGACCATAACACAATTCTATTATACTATATACAGACTTGAACACAGACAGAGGGCTCTGAACCTCCTCCATGCTTTGACCACTGGACATGATCATGATACAGTTCTGTTACACTAGGTGGGAAACAGTATGACCGGAGTACTAAATCAGTTTATAATACAATTATGTTACATTATCCACATACAATACAACACCTCCACAAAGACCTGAGCACTAGATCCATGTATAATACAATTCTGTTACACGCTCTAATAGAATCTTGTTGTACTTTCTACATACAACACTACATCTCCAACATGACCTGACTACTAGACATGTGTATAATACAATTTAGTTATTGTCTATATATAGCACACTAAACAATAAACATGTCCTGAGCACTAGACATGATCATAATACAATTCTATTACACTCTCTTCATAGGTCACATCCCACCCACCATGACCAACCACTGAAATTGACTATAATACAGTTCTATTAATCTTCATAAAGCTCTATACCCCCAACATGACTACATATAGTAGTAGAACACTATGGGATTGGTTTACTAAAGGCAAATAGGCTGTTCACTTTTTCAAGGGACATTTCTCTTAGCTTGGTGAAATTTCACATTGCAAAGAATACGAAAATAACAAAAAAACTGTATTTTTGCTGGCACATTATTGGATGATGAAAGTCAGAAGAGCTTTTCCTCATTCACTAAACTAAGTGGCTTTGGTAAAACAAGCCACTATACCTCCACATGACTTGACTAGGGATGAGCAAATCTGCTTGTGTTCAGTTTGTGAAGAGTTTTGTGAATCTTCCTTGAAGTTTGCAAACTTAGCAGTAAACTCCATTAATGTCTATGGTGGGGTGAATCTTGTTATTCAATTCTGGCCTTTTGTAGGATTAATAAGTATGCTATTGTCAAACATAAGGCATGGGGAGCAGATCACTGCCATAGGTAATATACCAAAGCCAACATAAAAAAAAAATGAAAATATGAATTAGAAAAACAATATATCTCCTTCACAGAATTGTCAACTTTACAACAGATCCTACCATTGATGGCTGCTGTGATCCCACCCTTTTATACAAAGGGGGCTGGGTTAGCAATTCCTTTAAATCGTTGACTCCTATGACTCTATGGAACTACAATTCTGTTACACTTCAGGTATAAAATACCACACCTCTAATATGATCTCTATACACATTGATAAAACAAGGCTGTTACATGCTCTACATACAACACTACATCTTCAACATGACCTGACTCTAGCCATGTTCACAATACAATTCTATTACACACCCAACATGATCGACCACTGAATGCGATTATAAAACTGTTTTGTTACACACACTACAAAGAACACTTCACTTCCACCATGACCTGACTACTGGATGCGGTTATAATACAGTTCTGTTCTACTTACACATAGAAAACTACACCTCCAAAATGGCCAACATAACACTTTCCTCCTCAAGTGACTTGGCCACTGAACATGATCATAATATAATTCACATACTGTATGTCAGTAGTGACACAGGAGCTGGTGGGTGGAACCAGAGCCCACAGCAGGGAACATGGCATCCAACACTCTGAAATGTCTGACACCAAAGGTTGCAGTAGCTCTGGAAAACAGTGACGTTTGAAGTCCACTCCAGCCATCAAGGAAGTATTAAGGTTTTTCTTTACAAATTGAGGGGGACACTGGAATAGGTGTTCCCATCAAAGGATTTGCCATCACCTCTTGTTTTGGTGACAACTGTAAAAAATTGTATTTTTCATCACTTTCTGTATTCGTGACATTGGTCACAAGATAAAGGGGGTGATTTACTAACCTAAACACACGCACGCACTAGGTGCGTGTGATTTTTACACAGCAAAACGTATTTATCAACCAAAAAGTCTCTAAAAGCATATTTCCACTAATGCCATATATGGAAAAATCATGCACATGATGCATATATAATGCTGCTTCACAGTTTAGACAAAAATAGTTAGCTCATGCATTTACATTCCTGCATTCATCAACGCAAGCAACACAGCATAGAGCTAATTTACACAACATCACCTTGCAAATTCATGCAGGGCTTTGCACAACACACCTGCTGGGTGTGTACACACTACAAAGGTGTTTAGATTCCACCCATAGATCATGCTCCGAGGGAACACACTACAGAGGTGTATACATGTTCGTGGTGTGTTTAGAAGGTTAGTAAATCAACCCCAAAGAGTTTGAATTACCCCAGTGGGGACACAGTTATCTATAAAAACTCACAAAGGCCTGGATCTGAGATGATGGATACTAAACTGTTTCATCTGATATTAATAAATAGGTTTGAGTGATTGTGTCTGGGTTCATTTCATTAGGCAATCGTTGCACACATCGTGCAGTCCGAAAATGGCTTAAATCTGAACCCCATTAAAGTCTATGGAAGACAAATCTTAAAAATATATTCTTCCTATTTTTAGGGCTAATATTCAGATTGTCAGAGAAGGGATCGGGTAGCTGAGTACTGGCTTGGGGGAACAATTAAAAAAAATAGCATAAAGCAGGGAGAGGATCTACCTTTTAGTGCAACTTCAAGGGCGACATAGGAAAAACAGCAGTGATTTCAATTACATGAATGGGAGATGCCTTTAAGCTCCATGTGTTGCTATAAAACAGTACAATTCTCACAGACAGCGTCAGTGACACCGCATGCTGGCATCACATAATCTGCATGCGTAATTGATTTTTTAACTTTTACATTATTGCTTGGCTTAAACACAACAGCAATCTGATTAATTCCGATTAAAAAAAAAGGCTTTTTGAGATAGTTATGGCTGCAACAAACTGACATTTTGTTTCACTTTTTATTTAGATTGACATATTTTTTTACTTGTAGGGCTGTCCCTCCCTTGGTTAAAAAAAAAAAGCATGGACAAGAAAGACAATGCAGATTGGATGCTACTTTAAAAATAAGTAATAAATAAATAAGCACCATCTTGTCTCCATGCAAAAATAAAAATGGCATTCTGCTCTTCCACAATGCAGGAAAAAGGGAGGCAGCGGTAAATGGAGGGGGGAAACTATATGGCCAGGGGGAAGGACGGGCAGCAGCAAAAAAATAAGCTTTCTATCCTAAAAAAGGGGCTGCCAGCCGTTCCCCAAATCTTCCTTGGAGTAGTACATATCAGAGAGGCACCACAGGTGCTAAATCGCACAGGCCGTAGTACATTTTCTCCTAAAACCATTCTTTTCTTACACCTCTCAGGTAAAGATCAGCAACTTGTATGCAAGTGCTGCCAATGCACCCTTTTCATCCTCCTGCTCAAGGTTCATAGTATCCCTTTTTGGAGCCTTCTAATGTGTCCTTTTCCTCCTCCTCCTCAAAGGCGCATATCAGCTATTTTATTTTTATTTCTAATGTGCCCCTTTCCTTCTCCTCCTCCAGGGAAGATAGAAGCCATTTTATGGGTCTGCTAATGTGCCCTTCTTTGTGACCTGTGTTACATCTCAGTGGCAGGTACCTGGCCACCTATATCGTGCCCGACAGGTTAAGCCAGCAACATTATTTTGCACAGAAGGCCATTCCATGCCCTCCTTTAGCATGAGAAATGCCATGAGGTGACAGGAGACAAAGGAGAAATACGAAGATGAGAAGTGTTGTGAAGCTGGCAGTGAGAAGAAGACATTTTTGTGGTAAAAGTGATGTTTCATCTGCTCCATAGTACAAGGGAAAAATGTGGGGGATCTACTTTCAACATTCCAAATGGAGAACATGCAAAAAAAAAACTTCCTTGCCACATTTTCATGATGATGGCTGGATCCCCCGCACTGTAGGCACAGATGCAGGGGAAAAACCTTTGGCCATAGGCTGCCCAGTGCCCACTGTTCAACAACAAGGCTTTGGCTGCCCTTTGCTTGCAGCATTTCACTGCATTCTTGTGCAGTAAACTTTTGTGCACCAAAGCATCATACATTTATGAAATTCCATTAATAAAAAAATCTGTAGATAGTGGTATTAACTTTTTTAAAACAGTATTTTGTATTTACAGATTTATTTTTCTTAATTAGCATTTTTTTTTTTACGTTGTAGAATTATTTTTTGGTTTTTGCTTGTAAGGCCATCCTTACAAAAAAAATGGTATGCTCAACTCAGTTGTTGCAGAGAACTATTGAAAAGATTTATGGATGTACAGATCTATGATCTGCACAGGCAGGGTACATAAGAAAATACACCCCAGCACTGCAATTCAAAGAACTTGAAAGAGAACTATGAGGTAACCTTTTTTATCCCATAGTTCTCTTTGGGGAACGGGAGGACATATGTTAACCTCCTCTGTTGACCCAAAGCTCAGTATAAAGCGGGCTATTGCCCACTCTATACTGAGAGCACCGCATATGGGACGGATCCCAACAATACTGTCAAGAGCCACCCAGCTGGCTGATTGACAGCGGGCTCTGCCTATCTAGAAGCAGAGCCAGCTGTGCCCACCCCCTCCCCTGTCCGTTCCTCCAGTCAGCGCTGGAAGATTGAAGGGGGGAATCCCTGCTGGGAGCGGTGACTTATAGTCACCACTCTCTGCAGTGAGATGATCGGGAAGTGAGCGAGCGACGTTATGTGTTCGCTCACTTCCCGATCAATAGAGCTGACGTGTGACAATTTCATTGTCATACATCGGCCCTAACTATGAGGATGAGTGTAAGTCACTCACCTCATAGTTCTCCTTTAAGCACAGTTTGTTAAAGTAGATGTAAACCCAACTGCTAAAATTTCATATATGCTTAAACAGCCGGTGATGCTGATATAAGGGACCTTGTTTGGGCACTTTGTGCTATGGGGTAACGACACTCTACCCCGTCTCATACAATATTTTGCTTGCAAATTACCCTGTCACATCCCACCTGAAAAAAGTAATGATGGTGACACACCACTGATCTTAGAATCTAAAATAATAGTTTTTCAATTCATAAACAAGATAATATGAAAAAAATCCAACACGTTTAGGGTTACAAACAGTCCCAATTCATCAGGGCTTAGCCTAGTTCTAAAGATAAATTAGAGGGTTTTTTTTCTGTGAAAAAGAACCCTGGCATATGCTAGTATGAGAGCAATTAGATCTTGACGGGGTTCTAACCCTTCCACACTCTATCCAAACCTAAAAAAAAAATGGCTATACATACATTGTAATAGTCAATTTATACAGTACTATATTAAAATGCATACTAACAAAAAAAATGGTATTTCCCTTTGAAGAATAATCTTATATATTTGCAGGTAAAAAAAAAACCCAGCCTCACGTATATAGCTTACACTGTATATCCCGTTAATAATGTAGGCACTGCAGATTAGCACAACACTCTGTTTCCTGTGTTGAAAGCAGACAAGTCCCAATCCCTTCAGGTAATGTTACTTTTGATAAGTAGTGTCACAGCGTGACTTCACATGTTAACAGCCCAGGAACAGAGTGTTTTATAAAGCCTTTTAATCGAGCCAAAAGTGGTATATTTACCGTCTCGGAATTCATATTTACCTGCCGCAGAGGTAAGAGGAAGAACTAACACATTTACAATATTATTAGGAGAGGTGTGAAGTGTTTACTACATCCCGGAGCTGTTTATTTTTCGTCAATTAATGCAGTCGTGCTATTAGCATTAGTCTTGCTATCGATAACATGAATATTTTATTCATACCATATGTATTTCCAAGAGTTTTGATAAAAAATAACGATATTTTGACACAGTAATTAAGGTAATTATTTATACAGAGCTGGTTTATTTAAGAAATTAAAACGGATGCTTATCAACTGTGAACAAACCAAGATACTATTTATAGTCAATCCTTCAATACACGAGAACTAAATAAATGAGAGCAGTATTTATTTAAAGAATGGTATAGGTGATTATAGTTAACACCTGAAGCAATCACTTCTAGCCCAGAGAAGGGATTTCAGATATGTGTTTTATAACATCAGCTTAGAAATAGTAGGGAAAGACATAAATGTTGCACCAATTCTGCTGTTAAAATACCCTTAGGCTCCATTCACACAGAAGCGGTTGACAGCGCATATTCAGCCGTACGAATACGCGCAGAACGTCTCTAAACATAAAAAACAATGCTCTTTAATGAGCATTGTTCAGACTTTTGCGGTGGCTGCATGGTAGGAAACTGCGTGGCCTGCAAAATAGTCCAAGGTCAATTTTTTACAGTTTCTGCACGTACGTGGCTATAGTATTATAGCCGCAATTGAGCGGAATCCGTGTGGATGAAAGATTTTAGTGTTTGCGTGCCACACGGTCTTCCACACGAAAAACCAGGTGGGAAACGCTATATGTGAAGGGAGCCTTATTTCAGGCAATTTGTCTAACTAGAGAAAGCGAGTAGCTGGGTGGAAATGTTCTTTTATCTACATGTGAATGAATATTTGGCATAAAGGTATCTAAAACAACCCTGTCACTTAAGAAAAATGAGCCAATAGGAGATTTCAAATGCAAGCCCCCTAAAGGTACATACCTGCAACTGTGGCACGTAATTATCTGAGCTCTGCCCATTTAGAGTGGCCCAGGATTTGGTCATAGCAGAAGAAAATGTAAACTTGCCGTTTTTTTTTTTTTTAAATAAAAGAGTCTCTTTAAGCATTGCCAGAAGAGTGGGATCTATGTCTATTATGTTTCTTGTTATGTGCTGATAGAAATTAGTAAATTGGATCACATGGATAGAGACTGGATATCCACACTGACACATTTGGGAAATAAAGCCTGGTACGTTCCCCTAGGAAGAGGGTACATGCAAGGAAGAGGGTACATGCATGGGATGATGCATGGGGTACATGCATGGGATGAGCTTCAGGTTGGGATCAACCTTCAATTCAACCTGAACCTGAGCAGTTCACAAAAGAGGTAAACAAAATAGCCAGATTTGGTCAGTTCTCCTACTCACCTGAATCACTGGCTGCTGTGGCTAGAAGCCATTTATTTAGCGGCTGTATTCCTATTATCATCAAATAAAGCTACAGGCCCCCCCACCAGCTTGTTTCCAATTGTAAACAAACCTGGCCAACCAGCTGCATAGATTTTCGGTGGAGAACCACACACCATTGATTTTTGAAAAAATCATACCAGACCCTTATCCAGGGTTATGAGGGGGAATCCACACTTTTTGTTTAATTCTGCAGGACATGTGGCCTGGCATGTTTCAGGAGGGGGCCCACATTTGCTGCCACCCCTTTCCTGGCCACCCAAGCTGCATGTCTGGATTAGGGTCTGGTATGGACTTTGAGGAATAGGAATTAAGGACTAGAAAGAAGAAAAGGTAAGACTTAAATTGGTCTTTATACGACTATAGAGGGGGCAACAAATTGTACGATTTTTTGACTGTAAGGGAAATTTTGTGGATGTTTCATTGCACTTTGCAAAGCACTTCAGCATTTGTATGTGCTATAAAGATTTCAAAAATGAAATAATAAAACATTATCTTATTTCTGTATGTTTGCATATCCATGTATACCCTTGTTATTATGAGTCAACTGTGTGTACAGTAGGGTTAGTAATAAAGATGACATGTGAAAGATATCCAATAACAACAGTAATGGATATAAACTTCACGACGACATAATCAATACTTTAAATATTGCCTGATACAGATTGTAGTTGTCAAAGATCCAACACAATTAGAAATGGGAAGTAATCAATGCATATTCACTGAATTTACTGGAAGTGTCTTTAGAAATACTTAGAAGGCATGGATTAATATCATGCTCAAAGGACAGATTATACAGTAAGGGTATGCATTATTTCTTCTTGTGGCTATATTTCAACGATGTGTTCCCCTAGGCAACCTTTATTGTGCTTCCCCTGTAACCGCACATCTTTGTGGACACCAAGTTCCATATACCTCAAGCAGTATAAGTAAATTAATTCCATGTGAGGTAAAACAGACATTTCCCAATACCTTCTCTCTAAAGACCCATATAAAAAAGACATGTATGGTGATGTGTATGAAAAAACAAGAGGCATTCAGCGGCCCTCCTAAAATCTGCATACATGTGGTTTACCTCCACAGATGGTGAGAGACCTCATGAAACACCATTATGCCATACAGCTGATATTACATCTCTTTATGTGTCTACATTACTGGGTCAAGTTAGGTTTCAGGATTGGGTTAAGTATTGGGTAAAAGAACGGGTGGCAATAACATCCCATTAGACACAAGCTCCTCCAGTGACGTGTTTCAGCCTAACTTAGTCATACAGGCAAGGAGATAGAGAATGTTTGGAACACATGCATACTAACAAACAACAATGATTGGTCAGTGTCTCCTCATATTAAATCAAAGTACCAACCATTTAAAAGAAATATACATGATATAATTAAATGTTATACATCTTGTACATATGCTATAGGATATGTACAAGATGTATAACACAATAATACATGTTATTATTACATTTGTATAACACACTAATACATTTTATAGTTACTTTTTTATATCTTATATCTGTAAAAAATAAGTCAAGGCAACTGAACTTGCTGTATTTTCTTGACAACGTTTTACTGGTCATCCAACCAGCTTTCTCAATTCAGAATGACTTGTACAAAATTATCTGGGATTAAATATGAATATTGCTCCAATCCACATAATCATTTAATTGCAACCAGGTGTTGATTGCATTTGCATAATTAGAGCTAGGAGGTGTTAGTGAGCTGGAGGTGTTAAAACAGCATTGTATGTGGCAGACAATAGATGTCTCACCCCCCCCCACCTCTATTCAAGTTTGACTACTCCATTTTTACATAAATTGCCTCTTTCACACCCCTTTTAAACCAGCCCTACTCCCTGTCTAGGATGCGTACTTGACTGTCTTCAAAGGAGTGACCTTTTCCTTTAGATGTAGATTACACTGCTGAATCCTGACCAGAGGGTTTGGCTCTTCTATGCTGTGCCGTACGCTGGTGTAGCTGCTGTTTTGTTTCTAAGCACTCCTCACTGTACTGGACTGCATACACAATGTTGTTCATCTAGTGTTTTTTGGCATTGTGTCTTTTGGGTGAACCAGTTGTTGCCTCAGTTTATTGATGTATTTTTATATCTTGCACATATTGTAGAATAAGCACAAGACATAAGATGTAGCTATAACATGTAATATTGTTGGCATTCATTAGTTCAAGCCCTTCATCATCTCGTTGTTTCTATGACTAAGTCCTACATTAGGACAAAACGTGTCAGAGGAAAAGCCTCTGTCCAGCATTTCATTTCTCAAAAAAGAATAGAGTTTATTGAAAAATGTAAGTAGTGGTTGTGTGGCGAGCTCATTTATGCATAGGATGAGACTTGGTAATGAGATGTATTCCCGTAGGCCTGGGCACCCATGGTTGGTTCATCCATGAGCACGCACTATAGTGTATGAGACCCGACTGCTAATGTCAAGCAAAACAAGCAAAACAAAGGGAGGTTGGGCTTCCTCCTGACAAACCTGCACCCAATTTAAAATCTTCTGCCCCCATGTGCTACAAGATGGAGACTCTCATAGTTTAGAGTTAGGACCGCACTATAAGAGGTGCCTTGGCGCGGCTGTGCGGCTTTCACATTTTCTGCAGAAGACGTGTATCCAAACCTCTGTTATTAACCTTAGTGGTGAGACAAGTTTTTTTACATGCTGGCTTGAGAGTGTGCCATGATACCTTTCTACTGTCCGACTGCTAATGTGACACGGCCTTATGACAGGTTATTTGACTGGCGGCCCCTTTCCTAGGCCTCCTACACATTATTAGATTATTTTCAACCATTTGATTCTGGTCCAGTGTTGTACATCGTTTTCATTCTGCCACTTGAAGTTCTGGTAAAGCAGAGATGGCAAGCCTCCAAAGTGCGCAGGCTACTCCCATGGCTGTTACTCTCAAACAAAAATCAAATGGATCTATTATCTATTAACAAAATGTATCTTATTTGTGTATCACTCGGCTGTAGATCCTCCAATCATCTCTGGCCTGGTCCTGACACTGTCCTTCCTTCTAGAGGTGGCTACTTTCCCCATGGTCTCATTGTGTGTTGTAAAGTAGCCACCGCTCCAAACGCACTCCCGTGATGGACTACAATCTCACATTTAGTTTACTAATTTGTATTAAGATTGTAGTCCTTCACGAGAGTGAGTTTGGAGCGGTGGCTACTTTACAACACACAATGAGACCATGGGGAAAGTAGCCACCTCTAGAAGGAAGGACAGTGTCAGGACCAGGCCAGAGATGATTGGAGGATCTACAGCCGAGTGATACACAAAATAAAATTCAGTTTTGTTAATAGTTAAGGTACTTAAATTATTATTATTATTATTATAAAGGATTTATATAGCGCCAACAGTTTGCGCAGCGCTTTACAATATAAGGAAGACATTACAATCACAATACAAATCAAGACAAGATGGTAAGGAGGGCCCTGCCCCTGAAGGCTTACATTCTAAAAGGGAGGGGGAAGTGATACATGAGGAGGGATTAAATGCATTAAGATTTAACTCCTGAGTTTAGTGTCACTTTAAACATTGATGTAATTCTCAGTTTGTGACTGTCTTTCTGCATTACTACTAACTCTGCTGGGTTCACCAGTTTATGGAGAGCTGTCATCAATGAATGCCTGCAAATTATCCTTTACACTCCAGCACTTCACCAACACTTCAATCTGTAGAATGCAGGGTAAAGTGACTGTGTCTATGGAAAGTGCCCCCTCAATCCTCATATACTTATCATTTCAGCCATTCCTCACTGCTCCTTGCTTCCTGTGCGGCCTGCATTAGAATGAGCGGTGTTGCCAACCATGGTTATAAGGGGTTTGGGGGCAGTGGCGTAAAAATCGCCATAGTGACCCAGGTGTGCGCTTTGGGGCCCGGGCACAGGGGGGCCCGGCCAGGGCTGCCTGGGTCGCTATGGCATGTGGGGTGCTGGCTGTCACAGACACAGCTCAGCAGTGGCCACGGTGCATTTCCCCTCATAGCCGCTGCGGAGCTGTGTCAGTGACAGCCAGCCGCTGCGGCAGATGAGGGAGGTGTTCGGAATGGAGGAGGCGGGGCCTGCCTCCTCTTACATCACTGGCCAGCGACCTAAGAGCAGGTGGGGCCAGTGATGTAAGAGAAGACGGGGCCCGTTGATAGCAGAGGAGTCGGGGCCCGGCGACCACAGAGGCGCTGACAGGTAAGAGATCTCAGACCCTGCAGAGCCCACTATAGAGAGTCTATGGTGGGCTCTGCCGTGTCACTCTCTGCTGGGGCTCTGCAAGTGGCATAACTAGCAATCACGGGGCCCCATACAAAATTTTGCTATGGGACCCTGTGATTTCTAGTTACGCCCCTGTTTGGGGGGATGGGGTGTAGGCTTTGTGGGGGCATAGAGGTATTTGTTGCTGACCAGTATAGAATTTAAACAAGTGTACAGATGTAAATATAGACCAGACTATTTTTTATGCTTTTTTACCTAATTGGAACCTTTAAAATAATTGTCAGGTCTTGGAGAATCCCTTCTTAAACCAATTCTACGGAGGTTGGTGGTAGAAATGAACCTACATTGGTGATCAGTGGGAAGAATGCCCCCTTTCAGACAGTTAAAAACATCATTGGTTACATTGCTGGCCCTACCAATTGGCCATGGAACTAGGCAAGCACCATAAGATGGGGTGGCATTTACAGTATTCACAGCTCAAGGAACCCCTAGCAACCTTTTGAGGAACCCTGGACTAATATAGACACATATTTTTTGATTATCTCTTTACAGCAACTTAACCTTATGATGGCATCCTTTATTAAGCTATAGAGCAGTTTCTCCTGTCTTCCTTTTGTTGGAGCTGTCTCATAGTAGTGACAAATAAGCCCCTTTGTATAGCTCTGATGGTAAATGTTTGTCTGCAGGGCACACCGGCAAATCCGATGCTCATAGAAAGTTGTGTATTAAGAATCTTATAAGTAATCAAAGAGATAAAAGTTTGAAGTAATTTTTAATAAAAATAATTTCTATGTAAAATGTGCAAGCGTCTATTTATTTTTTACGTTATGGGGTGGGGCTTTATTTTATCCAAACTTTTCCAGCAGTGAAGCGGTTACAATACATTTTGTCAAGATGTTTAGTGGGACAAAAATCATTACTTGAATCATGTGTTTATTTTTTCATTTCCCTTCAAAGTGGCCCACAGCAGGGTCCAATTAGAGCGTGGCCCTGTGAGGTAATGGAGCTGAGCCACACTTTGATTGGAACATGCTGCTGTGTATACACTCAGTGCTGGAGCAATCGATACACAACGAGGATATGCTTTGGTATCGGAATTTCGTGCCCTCTCAAGCATATTTTTGGAATTTTTCACAGACTGACAAATAAAGACGTCAGGCAATGGAGGCAATTCCAACTTACCTTCGAAGATGTTCAAAGAGGGCTTTCATGGTGTCATGGTTAGTCACAGGGAGCTGCTTCACCAGATTCCGCATAGTTTTTACTTGGAGGTCACTATCCTGGATTCCTGTGATAGATAAAAGAGAGACACTAAATAAAAAGAAAGCAAATTATTAAGCTATGATGTTTTTTTTGTAATGGCGCATTGCAAGTGAATAAAAAATGATTAATGGAAAGGAAAAACACGGCAAATAAGCATTTAAAGTGCTTGATTGCTTCTGTGTTTTTACCTGCAATTTTTGCATTGGTGGAAGAGTCTTTTTAAGGCCCTGTTCACACATGTGCAATGCGTTTGTGCATGTTTTTGACACGCGTCATCCCATTTATTTAAATAGGCGTCTGCTTGTCAAATAAGCTCATGCAGCATTTTCAGCTGCAAGCTCCCCACATGTTTTTGACCATGCGTTTGTGATGCACATCCACACGTGGGCAAAAACAAGCATTTTGCCTAACAAGTAATGGCACCGCAAGCTTGTCGCATGAACGCGCACCTAAGCACGTCTTAAACTACTCTGCCGTTATCATAAAAAAAATAATAGGCACCACCCTTCAAAAGATTTCAGGATCATGCTGCAGGATAGGTGAGTATAATCATTCTTCTTTCTCAGGGGGCTTCTTGTTAATGTTTTTCAGATATTAGCAGAGTGGCATTAAATTGGCATCCATTTATTATTGTTAAATAGCAGAATGTGAATGTTTTAATTGTAAAATTATTCCAGCTGTGATCAGGAAGCAATTTTTCTTTCTGAAAATAAAACTGGAATCTAATGCCAGGAATGGGGGTTACAAATCTTTTGCACTTGATGGACATCTGGCTAACTATGTAGCTGCATCAACATATGACAGATTTTGCATTAGAAAATTACATTTGCTCAGCTCCTATGGGACTCATCTACCAGGTTTCTGTATAGGACACCTTATTTATTTTTTTCTGCTGTAAATAATTATTCTAAATATCTAGCTTGAGGTTCACTGCTCTGGGTCACTTACATGCTGTGTGACTGACCCTGGGGCGGAAATTGCCAGTATACCCCGAGGCGGGCCAATACATTACTTCTGTCTGAGATTAACGCTACATGGCTCTGGGCAGTCAGTACAGGCTTAAGGTGAGACACAAGTGCTAATCATAATAATCCACACTGGCACCCCTTACATAGGGAGGACTTTTAGTGTCACTTTTTATTTGTGACATAATATTGTACAGCACTGCACAATATGCTAGCGAATGGTAACTTTGGTGTGTTCCAAGTCCAGAGAGAAGCCATCAGAAAAAAAAAAAAAATAAGGTCCTAAAATGTACAAGGCAACCTCAACAGTTAAGTACACATTTTAAACATGTACAGACACTATTTTAGATGCCAAAAGATATGAGATTCACCAATGTCTACTGGCTATGAAGATGCAAAAAATTATGAGGATAACAACGCTCTTCAGAGAGTCCATTTCTCTAGATTCCTTGTCATCTCCCCAATTCCTGTCTGCTTTTTTTGGACCACTATTGAACATCACTGCACTGGGTACACCCACCCAATGGTATGGCTGTCTTTATGGCCATCTAAGTACATTTCCCTGTGCCCATCAGCCTACAGAGCTGGCATTCCCACTCTTAAGCCTGATTTTAACTTTTACTGGCCAGCATTGGCCATGCAGCAGTATGTAGCGGATGTTTGCTTTGTGGCAAAGGAATCAAGGGAACAGGGCAATATACTTTTCCTTTAAAGTGCTTTTATCCAAGAAAAATCATCAGTAACAGGAAAACTGTATTCAAATTTGCCTTCAAACAACAAGACATTTAATAGCAAACACCAGCGCAGAGCAAGAAAGCAGGACTATACATAACTATAAGCACAAAACCTGGGGCTTCCGGTCACTGCAAATACAGGCATACTTTTTGCTACATGCCCATATGTCTGTATTTATGTCTGTGTTAATGAGCCCATAGACTGTTCATCCCTATAGGAAATCCACATGCTTACTCCAGGGTCCCCCAGCTCCAATCCACTCTGACTGAGGGTTAAGGCCTAAATGTTCCTCAGACGCGTGTACCTGTCCCTGCCTTAAGACAAAGGCCCCCCTGTGATGCAGGTGGAGCTATATATAACTCATGTCTATCCAAGATTGGTACCAAGATCTTAAGAGTACAGTGTGTCACGTTAGACAGAGGCTCTCCCAAGATGGAGCCCGGAGTCCATAGCAGGGGAGACATGAGCCCAATGCTGGGCTCCCCCAGTGCCAGTAGTAAACAGTGGTCATGTGACTGCTTTGTTTATTACAGCAACACAACAGGGATGTGACTTAGCGATCATCGGATTGCCACCTCACTTCCCACAGTATTATTCTGGCATTGCAAAAGCGTCACTCCCAGGACCAGCAGCGGCCACCACACTACCTACCTACAAGCAGATATGCTGAATAGGTCTTGGGGTAGTCTTTAATTTTATTTGTTTTTTTTTGCAAATAATTAAAATCATGAATAATATTTGCAAATATGAAATTTCAATGGTGGAAACACGTTTGTGCTGTTTTAATAGGACTCAATCAAAATTACGACTGCCGTAATGATTACAATTACAATTGATTAAACTGTTCATTAAACTGAATTTTTTCCCCCATGCTTTATGAAATTTAAAATAAAGGTTAATTTATACTACACATGGTACAACCACATTGAAAACAAATGAACATTTTCAGTCCTGTCCAATCATTTTTGGTTTGACATTTTAAAACAAGGATCAAAATAAATGTCACAAAATGGCAATATTTTACTGATACGATTGTATTAGTACTGGAATATGGAACGATCAGATCAGCAAACAATCAGCTTGAGACATGTAGACACCTTTCCTTCTACTGTTGTACTGCACATTATTTTTATTTTACAGCGAACAGACTTCAGTAGAAGTGGAAAGGAGCAAAGTGGTTGTGAGTATTGTCTCTTAGACTGGCTTCACATCTGTGTGTTACTGTAACACAACATTTTGAATGGCAGTCCAAAGCACCTTGTGACCAACGCTTGTCTGGTTTTAGTCAGTCAGAGTCAGAGACTGAGGGACTTACATGAAACTGCTAGAGATTATGATTATCAAATGCCCCTATCCAAATCAATGCTTCCACTACTGAGTGCTTGGGCCCAAAGGCCACACTTCAAACACCTAAGGGCTGCATGTGGCTCATGTGCTGCAAGTTGGTCACCAGCCACTTTCTAAATCAACGCTTCCACTACAGACTTCTGGGGCCTGAAGACCAAAGGGCCCCATGTGGCCCATAGGCTGCAGGTTGAGCATGAGCCCCTTTACCAATCAATATGTCAATCACTGATTGCTGGGGCCTAAGGCCCGCGCTCCAAACGGCAGTTGGTTGGGCACCATCCCCCTTACAAATCAGCGCATCCACCACTGACTGCTTGAGCCTAAGGGCTGCACTTCAAACACCAAAGGGCAATAGTTTGGGTACCAGTACCCTTTGCATATCAGTGCTTCCACTACTGACTTCTGAGGCCAGAAGGTCATACTTCAAACACTAAAGGGCCACATGTGTCCTTTAGGCCACAGGTTGGGCAGCAGCCTTTTTGGAAAATTGTGCTACTACTCATGACTGCTGGGGCCTAAGGGCTGCACTTCAAACACCAAAGGGTCACAAGTGGACCTTGGGCTGCAGGTTGGGCACTAGAAGTATGTAGGATCCAACATGGTGGTTTTGATATGGTTTTTTACCCTGACTTAATTGTCTGCATGCTTGCTCCAGGGCCGCAGCTCATTAGACACCAAAATGAGAATGACAGCCCCAGAACATGCACCTTTAAAAGCAAATCAGCAGTAGCAGCTCCAAAATTACTGTCAGTACAGTCCACTTTATAAATGAACTCACTTTCACAGAAATAAAAAAGATTATAGTATTGTTAAATCTTTATTCACTAAAAATTTTTCATTATTTCTCTGCACGTCTATTTCACCTATATTTGTCCTGCACATTACCCAGAAAAAATATTTTTGAATCACTTCAAATAAAAGGAAAGAAAGGTGGTCGATGGTGGGTGAATCTTTTCATTCTAGGAAGAAAGTCCCACTTGCTGAACATAAAATGATTTATCACAGGCTCACAGCTGGAATGTACTCAGTCACTTAATAGGACATTAAGAGCAGCAATTAAGCCGTACTCCCCAAACAGAAACAACATCACTTGCTCGAGTATGCTCTTCACTTGTCCTTGTGTCTCTGTTTACTGTACCAAAGCACTCCGATCGCCATAACTTTGCCAACTGTTCCGTGGCGATTGCGGTGAAAGAAGCGCACCGTCCAGAACAGCTAGGAGGGATGCTGTTTAACCATTAAACAAGACACCTTACAGGTTGGCACCGGCACTATATAAATCATCTTCCAAGAGCCCACTGTGCAGAGCCGCTGCCAGAATCTGCGTGTGACAACGACTTCATAAATCTGATAACATTTTCTAATGTGCCGTAAAATCAGCCTCCGAGCAGGAGGCATCCCGCTTAGGGATAAATATACCTTTTCCGAGGAAGAAATTCTGCAAACATATGCTTTCGCAGACACAGGTTTCTGCTATCGTATTTAAGCATGGAGAGGAAGAATAATATTATACAGGAATGATTGTGTTTGCTTTGTGTGTGTTTTTTTTAAACGTATAGTCCATTCATATGGGGGTTATTTTTGTATTTATCTTTTGCAGTATGAAAGTAGGCAATTAATACTTACCTGTCTTGCTGCCTGTGGTGTGTTGCAGATCCAAGTTTGTTGAAGAATTTTCAGCATTCAATATTTGAGAGTCAGAATCTGGTTTTCCCCTGCTGTGCTCTGAGGCTTCCATCACCAATCCCTAGGTCACTGCAGCACTCTTTATTGAGGAAGGTTTCGGTGGAAGGAACCACAGTGCTTAGCAGGGGATATGCTATCTAAACTGGCAGATAGTATCGGTGCCTGGAGCTCTTCAGTAGAACATAGATTTAAAGTGTATCTTAACTCAAGAACCAAAAAAATTAATGGTAAGCACTGTGGCTTAGTGGTAGGCACTTTGGCCTTGCCACCCCAGGGTCCTTGGTTTGAATCCTGACACTACCTGCATAGGGATTGCATGTTATCCCTGCGCTTGTGTGTGTTTCCTCTAAAAAGAATGAAGAAGCAAGATGTCACCACCACACCAGGTCAAGTGAACATCTTTTATTGTTGCATATTGTCAAAATGGTAGAGACCGTAACATTCAGGGGTACAGGTACTCTTAAAAACAAGATCACAGAAGGACTGGTACACACATACACATGAAGAATCATATACTTACACGCAATAGGTTGAACTTGATGGACCTGTGTCTTTATTCAACCTCAAATACTATGATACTATGATTTCAGGGCCACGCAGGGTCCCCTTCATCAGGTTCAGCATGAGGGGGTCATACTGATGAAGGGACTCCATATGACCTATTCTCCTGATGTGCTGGTGACATCTTGCTTCTTCATGGATTTCAGCAGTGTCATCAACAGTCATTTCAGCACCCACGTTTACGGGGTTTCTGGTTAGACGAGCCTTGGGATACTCTTTAGTGTGTCCTCTAAAAGACATGCTGGTAGATTTATTGGCTCAACTGAACATGCCCACGATGGCTGCCTCACCTTCTAAGCACTTTGAGTCCCAAGGGAGAAAAAAGCTATAGAAATGCAAATTAAATGCATTAGTTGAAGTTTATTAGTCCTTAGATGTGGTGGCTGCATTATTTATTTTTTCAGGGTTTTTTCCTTTATTTTGACCAGGCTCTTCTACCAGCAACACACTTCCTATCTTAGGGTGACAACACTAACTCACTGTACTTTACCTATGGAGGAGCAGCGTTGTCACTCTAGAGCAGGTGTGCTGTCACAGCCACTGTCATTTCCTGTTATTGTTATTACACTTCTATATATTGTATTGTATATCATTATGTTATTGTATATTCCTGACAACTAGTGGTAGATTAGTGCTTCTACACTTGTTTACTGTATACTTGGAATCGTCCACCAGTTTACCCCTACAGTTTTGTGTGCATTGGTACAGTCTTCTAGTAGACATTGCCAGCCTCTCCTCCCCAATTTCTTATCACTTGCTCCCTCACTGTGTTAAGCGGATTCTATACATGGTGCTACAAGGCTTCCAGATAGAAATGTCTTTCTACCTCTTAGAATAAGAAGGAATCACATCCTCTGTGTTGTCAAGCCTGCATGAACTACACTGAATTCTACTCTGAGTCTTCTTGGTAAATTGGACCCTGTCTGTCTGTGGATACCATCAGCTCAGTAGTGTTTCATACTATCCGTATAAATGAGTCTCAGGAGGTATGTTCAAATGCATAAATCAGTGGTTGAGACAGAAAAACAGGACTACAGAACCCTCTTCTCCATAACATAGGGGGAAAGTTGTAGAATATGAACAGACCACACTATCTAGAGAATTCCAATACTTCAGACTTTATTGAAATTCACAGCAAATCCAGTATAACAGTGAATTCAAGTGTATAAAGCAGCAACATGTGAGAGGTTGTAGCTGGTTGGGGGTTTGCGGTGCTGGTATTTGTTGCTTTGTACACTTTAATTCACTGCTATACTGGATTTGCTGTGAATTTCAATAAAGTGTGAAGTATTAGAATTCTCTGGGTAGTGCGGCCTGTTCGTATGCTACTAAATTCCAAGGTGGGGACGCACCTATAAGACCAGAACCTGGGTAGTCCTGATGGCGGCTAAGGAATTGAATCGGTGAGATTTCCTTTGGTTCTACATAAGGAGAAAGTTGTCTGTAGTTCACAGAACTCACTGGATTTCTTGCAAGATCGGGATCTTTTTTGTATATTGCTCTGCCTGCATGCTCCTTTCCCTGTTTGTTAGTTTCAAACAGATCAGAGCGGCTACCGTCTTTTTTTTTTTGGCGGGATAAACAAGCATTGTTTGCACTTATTATCAAATAGATAGAACAAAACCCTCCCAATGATATATGTACTAGACAAAAAGGGAGCATATAAGATAAGTATTTGTTAGTCTTTACATACTCTTTAAAACATCACACACCAGAAAGGTAAGTATAAATCTTTTTTCTATCATTGATGACACTCTTCGCACTCAGCGATTAAATACAGTAACGATTACCACAACGCAACTGTGTCCCGACTGCAGATTCTCACTAATGAAAGCATGTTGAATACTCTTACTAGATATAAGTTAAAGGTTCTGTTTGATGATAACTGAAAAGTTTTGTATCCACGAAATGTTTCTACTAGAACTGTATGTAAAGCACAATAATCACATGTGATTTGATTGTTGTGTAGCCCTGTTATGGGATCCGCTCCTTTAAGAGAAAAGATATTGCAGCTGCAGGTGGAGCCAGAGAGCACAGCTTTGTGGGGATTGTGGACTCAGCCACTGAGGAATGACAAATGAAAATGGATACTTGAACTAAAATTCCCAGAGTGCTAAAGGGGAGAAGGGAAGTAAACACTGAGGGCTAAAGGTTGCTGGGCGGAGTCTAGTGGGAGGAGACAGGGAGGCCAGACTGCTGTTGCTTGTGTTGTGCAGCCAGCTTGTGGAGAGACTGTAGTGACATCTGCTGCACAGAGTAAATGGCTGTTTGTTCCTGTCTGGAAGAGGATCCTCTGGGGCTGTGAGTGAGGTGCCATCCTGCTGAGAGGGCGGCGACTCGGCCCAGACGGACGCCCAGACGGACGCCAAATCTGATGACCAGAACCCCTGATGGCATCAGACTTCAGCTCCTATATACAGTTCTTCATCACATAAGATAATTGCTGACATCCCTGCTGGCTACAGACGGACATCTCCCTCCGTGTATGGGTGAGAGGCCTCCGGCCTGCTGTTGTCATTAACAGTACACACAGATTTTCACCGTTTGTATTGGGCCCCAACGTTGGCTAGCTGAAGAAACTACCACTGGCCAGTGGGTTAGGTACCCGGGTACATTGGGACTAAATATATATAGAAGACCCGATCATCCAGCGGCTCCTTCGGGGGTGAGCGCTTCAGTTGTATATGCGATTTTTGCTAAAACATTCATGACTGTAACCTTGTTTTGATGACATGTCAGCTAATAAACGAATTTAAAAAAAATATATTTTTTCTTTTGGAGGCCGGCTTTGTTTAATATCTTTTACTTTGTCGATAGGGTCGTTTGTAGGTACAATCAACTCATCTTTAAAAGAAAATATTTTATTATATGGTTATTTTACAAGACTTACAAATATTCCTAAGATCCATTGTTGACGCAAGGTGACTCAAGTGTATAAATGGTCATGAAAGGACTCTCTGAATTACACATAGCAAATATCAATCAATCAATCAAATTTCAGGTTCATAGGTCACAGAAGTGAGAATCTGGTCACTAGTAGTTTTTTCTCCACCACCATAGCCCTTCTGAGAATCCCTAATCATCACCACAGAACACAAACAGCCATTTTGAAGACTTAGTTGGGGTCGTGAGGCCACAGGATACAAAATGGCTGGTGGTATCACATGCAACCCTAAAGTTCTCCTTAATAAACCCAAGAGTTTTGCTCTTTTTTTATCTATAAGCTGTACATTTCTAATCTATTGTAAAACAAGAAAAGAATGAAAGAAAAAAAAAAAAAGTCAACATGTGGTAACTTTAGTCAGCATTTCTGCGCCAGGGATGATAAACACCTCTGGCCGTCTCTGGCATTTATCAGTACTGAGATATTATTACCACATACAGTCACAGCTTGGCTACTGTTATCATTGAAAAAAGGCCCAGCTAATCTTAATGGTTTGTAAAGCTGTTACCTGCGCCCGCCTGACATTCATCATGATCACTTTACCTCATAGGCCCAACACACAAAAGGTCTTTTATCTGCAAGGGACATCACTATGAATTATTATTTGCAGCTAGGTAGAAAATTGTGTGTTGTAGATACCTTTTCTCATTATAAATCACACAGTCACTTTCCGCCATTCTGCAACATAAAGCTGCTGAGGCCGAATTTTTCTGTCGCTCTTTGCTCTTTTAAGTCTCCAGGAAATATGGAGTACTGATGCACTAAAAAAGCGTAATATGATTTTTTTTTTTTCCCCTCCCGGCCGCTTACCTTTGCCTTTCTGTACAAGAGCGCTTTTTACGAGGACCCGTTTTGCTGCGGCCTCATCGAAAATGGATTAAAAGGAAAAAAAAAAGCACATTATTTCTAGGTGTTGTGTGTATTGAATGTGACCTTGCGGGGGTATATTCTCTTCCAGATAAAGTTAAGTTATTCATGTGTAAACTACTGAGGACAGGATACGTCCGTGACTTTTATGCTTCGATTACCCTTTTTTTTTTTTCCTTTTTTGCGCATCGGAAATGTTTTTATCAAAGGGGAAATAAAAGGACGATGTACTCTGTGGGGTTTTCATTGCTTGATAAGCACTAACTGTTTTTATTATTTATTTGAACTGTGAAAAGGAAATATAATCTTTTATGTGGGAAAAATATTAGATTTGCCGGTTCTATCCACCTTCGATCTCTGTTTTTCTTATACGGCTTTGATAGAATGATATTTGGGAGTGCTCAGATAAATTGATGGTACATATAAAAAAAAAAAAAAGCTACTGTCCAGCATCTCAAATCTAAGATCCTGGGAAGGTTAGAAGGTCTGGGCCAGCTAAGACTAGCTGTTCTTAAGGTAAAATTTGATCCTAAAGTCAACGTAAACCCTAACTCAATGACTTTTTGGGTTGCTAAAGTACAGTGTGTAATTTACAATTGGCTTTTTAAAAATAAATATACTTTGTTTAACCTTTGTTGCCTATCCGCCTTTTGCAGCCACTTACTGTTTACATGCACTTAGTCAGTGACTGCATTGTTTTTCCCAGGGTGGGGTTTCCTGAGGGTGACAACAGTGGACTATGTCTGTTGAGACAGCCGCTTACAGTCTATACTGCAAGCCCTTGTGCCAGGGTGACAATGCAGGAGAACAGTTGGGAGACAAGGCCAGAGTGTAGTTACTCTATGAAAGGAAGTTCCTGCAGGAGTACATTCATGGCAGGATTACTGGGTACTATTTTGATGAAAGCTGCAGACCAAAAGAGGAACTAAAGTCCGAAGATACTCACCTCAGCTCCAGTGATGCAATGTCCAAGAGCTCCCTCACCAGCATCAACTTCTTCTTCCCAGCTTCTTCCGGGTGCCCGGTCTTCAGCTATCTTGATTGGTCAGCAGGGGAATCATGTAACTCCTACACAGTCACATGGGAGTTTGTCACAATACCGAGCATGGGTGTCCCAACACCACGTGCAGGTACCTATGCAGGTGAACCGAATATGTGACCACACTGAAAATACCACAACAATCTTTGTGAATAATAGTTTTAATAAATATAGCAAACCACATAAACACCGGCAATCTACCACCACCCGCAAGAAACAAATAAGAGCCACACTATATACAAACGCCAAAGGCCGGGAGCCACAGATCTGGAGACTTCAGGGGTAAGGGTCAGAAGTGAGGGTCGAAGGCAGAAACAGGATACTGGTTTACAGGAAACAGGAAACTGGTTTACAGTATATGGCAACAATACTGAGGCACAGGCCTCACTGCAGGGAGAGGTTAAATACCCTCCCAGAGCAGTACCAGGTGGCGACTAATTGCTGGCAGACACCTGCAGGCGAGCACTGGAACTGCAGGATCAGGTTCCAGCTCCACAGTGCCACCCGGAGGTATTCTGGTCCCTGACAGAGTTATTCTAATGACACAAACCAAAACAGTTACCTAATGTTCTGATATGGGATTGCACAGAAGCCACTCAGTCCATTAATTATTCCAGTCTAATACAAATTGCTAATTGATACTGACTCTGATTGTTGGTTATTTCAGATGTAACAATGAAATGGTGTTGCAATAACATGAACAAATTTAGCCTTCTAATTCAGAGCAAACAGCAGCAAGATGGGTGATTAAAGGACATGTCCACTCAGAAGTCATATGTCTATTTGGGGTGGATACTAAAGGGCAGGATGCATTACTGGCTTCTTGTATTTTTTAGGAAGACATCTGGAGAGCTTAACCTCTGCCACCCTTGGACACCAAACCAAAACGATTGCAAACTCTACTAGATGGACAAAACAGCAGAAAGACTGCCAGGCTAGGTAAAAATGTTCATGGTGGTGGCAGGTCTGGTTTTAGGTTCCAAAAGGTCCCCTGTGCAAGAACATCTGTTGGACACCCACATTCAGCTACTGTCCAAATACAAACACTGTGGACAGAGAAAGACAGACAGACAGATAGATAGATAGATGATACTCAGAACTCTCACCTGGTTTATAATTTGCAAATTGAGTAAAACAAAGGCTCTTTGGAGTCAACCAGCAAACACCCTCCTTTTACTTCTAGTCCAAATAGTGTCAAAAGGAAATGAGAAAAGTATTCTACACATCTTGCAATAGCTCAACTCACATATAGTATAAATGGGCCTCAAAGTCCAAAAAGGTCCATGTGAAGCTGCAAGAATTGTATGTCCACCCCTGACTAGTAGTGATATCTATCATCTGTAGTTTCCTAGATTTCTTTTTAGGTTTTCAAGAGGACTTACCCATTAAGAGGACTTACCCAAAATTCCATCCCATATTTTTAATAGTTTAACCTTAGAAAAAATACCCCATATATTGACAATTTTAAACCATTTTTCTCCTACCACAAAAACTTCAGCTTTAGTCTGCAATATAGATCACTGTCCTTTTTGCTCCAGTGCATTAATGATTCATAAGCCAAAAAGAAGTAAAGCAGAATAACAAAAAGCTGCCATAAAAATTACAAATAAACATAAAAACGAAGGCAAGCTAAGAAAATAAATATGTGATGAATTCCGAGCTTGTCCGTGGCTGGATACAACCTTTGCATTAGAGATTTTTGCATTGTAAATTGATAAATGAAGGGAACCATTAGACAGCCTGTATGTGCTCAGTGAATAAAGTCTTAATACGAAGGCGCTTAGCTTAATTTTGCAACACTTTACATAGATAACATTAATAAGCGAGTCTGCTCTTGGAAAACTTGAACGGTAATGTATCAAACTCCAGGTGCCGGAGACAGAGGGAAACAACCAATAATAGTCATTTTTAACATATTTAATGGTGCTGATTATGCAATAGGCAAGTGGAAATGGCTTATAGCACATTGTAGCATGGTTCCATCCCATTGGCTGCAGTAGGGTGCAAGCAGATGGATGACAGTGACAAGGAGGAAAGTGCTTTTGCTTAGCCGTGCGTTAAGATGCCATGCCGAAGCTGTGTATACTGCAGACACTTCATTAGGATGCCAGGGTAATGGTAAACTACCAGTCAAAGTGACACCCCATTTCCTGCTTACTGAGCGCTTCAACCTCAGCAGATGTCAACAATCTCAAGTCTAAGTTTCACAACGCTCTTTAACACCAGTTGTGTTTTTGCTGCTGCGGTGCCATGGCCCCTGTGCCCAGTGCAACCCAGGAGACCTGCCCTTTTCCACAGCCTGGCACTAGCTGCGGTGTGTAACATACTAAACAAAATAAACAACAACAGACGCGCTAGGAGTACAAAACGTGTATAAAAAATTTGACCAGCTGCAACAAAATCTGGTGATAAACCCGTGTGTAATGGTATTACTATGTTGTGCTCAGTCTTAAGTGTAGCTAAGTGAACTTTCTATTTAAGAGTGAATACTTGCAATATCATAGCGCTACAACATTGACAATTTCAGGTGATACATTTGTGTTCTATTTGTGTGAGTTTACTACAGTGATCTATTAAATTGTCAATGTTGTAGCGATATGATATTGCAAGTATTCACTCTTTAATAGAAAGTTCACTTAGCTACACATAAGACTGTGATAGATAGTTGTACCATTACACAGGTGTGTACAACTAAGGCCAGGTGTATTAAAACCTGTGTTTCAAATTCACAACATAACAAGATACTTTAGGAGTTAAATGTGCAAAACAACATTTTCTTTATTCTGTAAATATTTCCCATGTACCGTGGGAATGCGTAGGCTGCCGCTGCTGACTTCTCGTTTTGAAAATGTAATTACCTGGCATTTATGTAGATCTGATATCTTCAGTAGTGATTTTGAACTTTAGAACATGGAAAAAGTTCGAACTCGAACTTCGAACTCAATGAAAGTCTATGGGACCAGAACTCTGAAAATCAAATGTGCCCATTTTGAAGGCTTATATGCAAGTTATTGGCCATAAAAAGGGTACGGGGATTCCGGTACTGCCCTGGCGGACAGAAATCAGTGAAAAAAACACTTTTAAAAAATAGCGTTTTTAAAGAAGCAGTGATTTTAATATTGCTTAAAGTGAAACAATAAAAATTAAAAGTTCCTTTAAATATCGTGCCTGGGGGTCCCCTTAAACTGCCTGTAAAGTGGCACATCTGTACGATGTATAGAACCTGCTGCAGCGAAAAGTGACATTTATAAAGGAAAAAAAATGACATTTATAAAGCGAAAAAAAAAATTGTGCGGTTCCCCCTCCCAAACAATACCAGACCCCTTAGGTCTGGTAGGAATGTTAATAGGGACCCTATTTAAATAAAAGGAAAAAGAAAAGTGTGGGGTCTCATACCAGACCCTTAAGGTCTGGTAGGAGTTTTAGGAGGGACCCCATTTGGAAAAAAAAAAAGTGTGTGCGGTTCCCCCTCAAAGTCATACCAGGCCCACCAAAATGAGGGGAAAAAAACATGGGGTCCCCTCTTAAATTCCTAACCAGACTGTTGATCCGTCAACAGGCCTGGCAGGGCAGGAAAGTGGGGGGAAGAGCGAGCAGTCCTCTCCCTCCCTGCCATACTAGGCCACATGCCCTTGGCACTGGGAGGGTGCTTTTCCAGGGTCGCTCCTGGAAAAGCACCTTGTCCCTGTGCCGATGGGGACAAGGGCCTCTACCCCACAAGCCCTGGGGCGTTGGTTGTGGGGGTGTGGGCAGGGGGGCTTGTTCACATCAGGGTACCCCAGGGTAATAAAGGGGCACCCAAAACCCCCCCCCCCATGTGTATGAGTAGTAGTACATGTGCCCTACCCATTCACTAAAGGATTAAAATAAAATGTAAATACAAATACCAAACTTTTGAAAAAATCCTTTAATTGAGAAATAAACAAAAGACATGTTTTTGACAAGTCTTTTTTTTAACCCTTCACCCCCCCCCCCCCAAAAAAAAAAAAAAATAATCAGGGCTTCACAAGGCACTGTGTAGTGTGCAGTGTCCTGTGGGGCGCTCAGCTTTCCCAAGGCACAGGTACTCCTAAGAGCAAAATTACACATGGACTCATAAACACGCACACACCAGCTCAAACATAAATGCATACACGCAATAGGTTGGACTTGATGGACTTATGTTTTTATTAAGCCTCAAATACTATGTAACTATGTAACAGCCCGCCGAACGCCCTGATAATTCGTGTGTTTGCCAAACACACGAACTGCCGATGTTCGAGTGGAACTGTTGGTAGACTCGAACATCAGGACCATCCCTAGTATCTACCTTTGATAGACATTACATTTTATAATATGAATGGTAATTGTAGCAAGTACACAATTCAACAAAGAAAATATATGCAGTAGAAAGTACATGTAGCAAGCAGATAAAGGCATTCACAGGACATCTCAGAACTAGATGAGACCTGGATTGTTGTTTATTGATTAAGACAACATTATTCTAAAAGTAACTTTTGACATTCATGCTCTACTTACTAGCTCTTTTAAATTGTGGTTATTGTTGTGTTAATGGAAGTGTACAAATGCTCCCAGTAGAGGTCACGGATATATCAGGTATGGCCGTTAGGTTCTCAGCTTAAATCTATCAGGATATTCATACGGGAGCTGCCACTGATGACTTGTTCTGGAAGTTGCTTTGGAGATGTCATCGGTTATATTACCTCTTACTGAGCCACTAATCCAGAACAAGCAAAGTACATATCAGCTTTCCCAACACTTTTCTGACTGCATGCTTGTTCCAGGACAGTGACTCTCCAAGTTCACAGGCGACTCCGAAATAGCTTTCTGTCTTGTAAAACATTCTCGTGTGCCATGTCAGATGTTAATATGACAAAATGTGTTTAATTGGTCGGGTGAGAAACCTATGGACTAATCATGAACAGTAAACCAAATAATAGCCAGGAGCAGCATTTAACTACAAGATGGTTAAATATTTTTGCACTTCTTTTGACTTTTTTAAAATCTAGGTGTGTATATACTGCTGTATAGTCCAAACATCTTTTTTTTTCGTTTTTGTTAGAGTAGGGAAGAGTTAAAATCCTTTTATTTATTTTTTTGCTGTCTATATCCTGCACTGAGACTAATGATTAACCTAAAGTGGAGGTAATGTAGGGTCCAAAGCTAGAAACCAGTCCGATGCTGGCTTCCATTTCCTAGCCTGCAATGGAAAAATAATATTTTTGGAATATTAATATTGGGTAACTACGTCTCTTAAAATCTCAACTGAACTTAAATGCTGCTAAATGCGATACAGGTGCATCAAAATAAAAGGTGTGCAAAGTCTTAGAGTTCATTTTTATTAGAAATTGGCCACATAGTAGAAAAGCTTGTCTCCTACCAGCATTCTGCAGAGAAGGATCCTTGCTGTTTGTGTGGATGCAGTGGTGTCTCTGCAGAGGTCTGACCTATCCCCTGCCTTGTTAGAGCTAGAGCTCTCCAATCAGCAGTTAGCATGAGATTTGCTCATTGGAGAGTTCTAGCTCTGACTTAGCAGGAGGTGGATTGGACTTATGTAGGGAGACCACTGCTTCCGTACTTAGAACAAAGGTCTCTCTCTGTAGCACGCTGGAAGATTTACAGGCTTTTCAACTTAGGCTGTGTCTGCTTTCTTAAAAAAAAAAAAATTAAGACTTAGGAAACCTTTTTGCTTTTTGTGCACCTGGAATATTTTATCTGCTTTAAACTAAAAGTCCAATTGGGCTTTAAGAGACAGGTCATCAGGGCTCCAAAATGCAAAGAAAATATCGCCACATAGGTCAAGATTGCCAATGTTTTATGGCCGCGCAATGTCCCTTCCTCAAGGTGACACAGTGACGCTTGAGGAAGGGAGGAAGGTCACTGTGTCACCTTGAGGAAGGGACCTTACCCGGCTCGAAACATTGGCAATGGTGACCTATGTGACGTTATTTGCAATAAATTATATTTTCTTTGCATTTTGGAGTGCTGGTGACCTATCTTCACATCTCTGAGATTCTGCACGGGCCATCCGGGGCGGTCACTACAAGCAACTATCTACACTGGTCACAACACTGTATGCTGTGCAGCAGACACTTTCAACAACTGGGCTTTAATTTTGATAAACCCTCTTTGTATAAAATGTTTTAACATTTATTTTACCAGCACAAATACAATA